>NC_085026.1:8881999-8925288 GCF_963692335.1 Osmerus eperlanus | reverse complement strand
AGTAGCTGGGAGGAGGACGGGGCGGGGGGGGGGGCGAGATACAGACAGACATAAAGAGAGAAGGGGGTGGAGGTGAAGCGAGAGAGGATTAGTAAAGAGATAATAAGAGATGGGGAGGGAAAGAGAGAAGATGAAAGAGACAGAGAGATAGAGACTGAACAGATAGAAGAGGTGCACTCTGGAGGGGAGATATTAAGACCAAATGCCTGTTTCTGTGGTTGGAAGAGAAGCAGGCACACACACACACACACACACACACGTACAGACACATGCATTACACCCCTTGAAAGAGCAACAGGTAACCGGGCTGATGGATGTGCCATGTAGCCTATCAAACTCCAGTGTTATGTATTTCTAACGACTTCCGACACCCATTGTAACCGGAGCAAAGTCCCCCTTGCAATAATCATTTTTAATCTTTACATCTTTATGGGTTACAAACTGATCAAATCGTCAAGGCCGGCTGTTAATTCAGAGCTACCCACAAAATAAGACACTTATAGATGACAAGTCAAATCAAGTAGGGAGACAGCAGTGTGAAGACAGCGAGAGAGATACAGGCCATAGTATGATATATGTTAAAGACACAGAAGAGAGAGAGAGAGAGAGAGAGAGAGAGAGAGAGAGAGAGAGAGAGAGAGAGTACTGGTGGCTATATGAAGGGCCAGCTGACTCATCGGCACCAGTACACTCCGTGCCGCATCACTGCGCTTATAGGCAGATCCCCCCCTCACCTCTCTCCTTCTGTCTCTCTCTCCTCTCCCTCCCCTGCACTCGTTCCTACTCTCAAGACATCCTAAGAATACACAATTCCAGTCTTTTCACTCGTCTTCCGATCGCAGCGTCTCTCTCGCCGTGTGATCCCCCCCCCCGTTCCCCCCCTCTCCTTTGTCACTTCGTTCAGTCTCTCTCGTGCTCTTTTTTTCGTCTCTTCCTCTCACTCTCAAGTCTGTTGGTGGCACTGTGGTGCCAACACCCTGGCACTGGGTGGCATCCCAAAAGGCCTACATATGGCTGACTGTTTGTTGTGGTGCCCGGGGGTAGGATCTGGTGGGCCGTTTAGCTACATCCCGGCCTATTACCACGACTACTACTGCACCCTCAATCACACTTAAAGATTCACTGTCTCTCCCACACCGTACGCGCCCTCACCCACTGTCTTACACACACACGGAGGGGTTGCCTCTCTAGTAAGACGGCAGTTTTAAACCTCCCATTTTTTTAAGAGCCACTTGGGGTGCGTAACGTCATCGGTGCGACGGCGACAGCTCATGGTGGCCCGGTCGTCGTAGAGACGGGCTCTGTCTGTGGAGTTGGATACAGAGGCCAAAACGAGCTCGTTTCACACGGAGCGTCCCTGTCAAGGACGGGTGTGTGTGTGTGTGGGGGGGGCTCACTATCAGACAGATTGCTAGAACAGAAAAAGGACGTGGTACGGGTTTCATCGCCACTAACGGACCCCACGTCCCAGGCTCTGTGTGTATGAGTGTGTGTGTGTTATTCACATGCTTTACCCTCCATTCTGAGCAGTCTGCCCTCTCCGATCCTCTCCTCCTCTCCGGCCCTCCCTCTCTGGTGATGTCACTATGAATCACAGCAGCGTCACGCTGCTCCTCTCATCCAGCTCCTATTTTCAGACACCTGCGTTGTGGAGCCAAGCCAAGCAACCACTTCTTGTGTGTGTGTGCGAACGAGGGGCTCTGACGAAGATGTCAACCCACAGCTTGGTTCCTCTCAATCGAGTGTCACGTGTCAAAGGAGTGCGCGCGTGACTACGTGTGTGTATATATAATATGGGCGTACGTGCGTACGACGCGCGTGCGTACGCGTGCGTGCTGTCCCGATCGACTGTGGAGGGTTAAGGAGACAAGAGCAGGGGGTTCTTACCGATTTATCTTTGAGGCGCTCCCCCTTGATTAGGAAGTCGGTGTTGCTGGGGCTGAGGCTGGGGCTGAGGCTGGGGCTGAGGCTGAGGCTGGGGCTGTGGCTGGGGCTGTGGCTGGGGCTGTGGCTGCCCGTGCTGCTGCTGTCCTCGCCCCCCCGGCTCACCTTGTAGACGGTCACGCAGCTGAGGCCTCCGCCCCCCAGGGGGAGCCACCCCGAGTCGTCCCGAGTCATGACCACTGCTCTCACACGCGCATAACTGTTACTGAGGAGAGGAGGAGGAGAGGAAGAAGAGTAGAGTCGTTAGCAACTGGGAACCACGCCTATGGGGAGATGTCCTCTGTTTGGTTGCCAACAAAAGGATCCAGCGAGAGTGGTGTGTGTCGCGTTGATGATGACGTCATGGCAGCTTCATGTGGTGTTGCTATGACAACCAGTCACATTGAGGGGGTACTCATTCAGCTGTGGAAAAACGAAGCACCTGGTACCAAAAGCCAGGCGAGTTTTAGCCGGCACCATGCAGTGGAAAAGCGCAATTAGGAGACCATAACATGCAATGTTTTAAAACATGTCTAACAATCACTGGAGTCATAAGTGACGCTTTGTGACCTGTTTTGACTGCTTTCACGTGTGTATTGCCTCCAGTAGTGAGATATGCTTGTGGTGGGGGCCAAATGTTCACAACCAAATATAGCCTGACAACATAAACAGTGGATGTGCGTGTGTTCAGCCCTGTGTAGCCATGACAGGAGAGGAGGGTGAGGGCCAGGGGGTCAAACCCAGGCCCAGGCTGTCTGGACCAGGCCTCACCTTCCACCCAGAACAGGCATACCGGTAGGTAGGTCCAGACTGTACCTATTCTCTATATCCTTCTCCCCCACCACTCTTCTTTATACGACTCTCCTTCAGCCTGTATCTCCGCCCCCCCCACCCCCCCCCCACCTCCCGCCCTCCCTGACCCTTCCATCCAGCAGTCTGCCATTTCCTGATTAGATAATAACATTCCACTGAGCCACCGGAAGTCCCAAAGGTCAAAGTGTGCTGAGAGCAGCACTTTACTGCTCCTCCAGGTTACACATTAAAGACAGGCGGAAGACAGGGAGGGAGGGAGGGCGGGAGGGAGGGAGACGTCTTGTACGTGACACAACGCACTCTGGCCAGGTCAAAGTTTTAAGCCCATGATGTCACCTGACCACACCCCCCCACACCCCAAAACACTGACTTGACAGCAGGTTTCAACAGACGTATAAAATTAATAATTAGGTAAATAAAACAGTATCCGTACGTGAGCCTGACATTAGCCAGTTCAGAATCACCGGCCTCCTTCTCTTCCTCTGCAGCTTCCACAGAGTGCTCGTTTCCGTCCTCACCTCCAAACCTGCACTTTGCTCTCCTAGCCCTCACGCCCTTGGCTAACCCTAATGCTCTGCTTATTAGTTATCAATTAATCCCATCTGAGCCATCGAGCATTAAACTTATTTGTATTCACATCCAGGCCACATAGAAAAAAACGGCGTCCTGGCAATAGTTGACCAATGTTTCCTTCAGGATTGATGACCTCGGTTAATAACTCCTGAATAAATCACCCAGCAAGCAGCTCTGAAACCCAGGCAGCCACCTCCGGCCCTGCGGGATGGGAGGGAGGCCTGGGCCAGGCTACACTACACTAGGCTAAGCTAGACCAGCTACCTCCTCATCACAACAACTCCAGAGGCTCCTGGCTATGCTAATCCCTGTTAGCCTTAGTTCCTGCGTGGTGGCATCATGCAAACCTTTGCTTATGTAGCAGATGTAAATTGATTAAACTCACTCCTCAAGTATACAGTACACCCGCGCCAGGGAAAAGCTTGTTTTTCGTTGGATTCGCTGGTTAGCAGGCCCCGAGTTTGAGTACTAGTGTGAGATTGGGATGAAGGGAATTGACGGGCAGCACGACTAAAGTTGTTACACTTAGATGCAGGAGCTAACATTGGGACATTGTGAGAGAGCCACCAGTTCTGGGAGAGAAAGGGTAACCGAGGCAGGGTAAGACAGACAGGCTAGAAGAAGGCTAAAACAGCCAGTTTAGAGGCAGGCTAGGACAGGCACGTTAGATTTAAGACATTTATGAGGCCTGTGTCTTTGGCAACTCTACAGGAGAGGATATATCTCTCTCATTCTCCCTCTCTTTCTGATATCCTGTCCCCCAGACAAGGCCAGCTGGTCCTGCAGTACAACCACCACAACAACGTCTGACTTCCTCCCAGCAACCCAGCAACCCCTTCCTGCTGCGCCCGCCTCAACAACGCCACAGAACAAGAAGCTGGACTTCTTCTCCACACAGACGCCGGTTCATTTGACAGTTTGGGGCATGGTGAAGGCAGTAAAGGGACTGTAAAGGGGAGGTAATATCTCCCCTGTTGTATCTTGTACCCTCTACGGCCCCCAATAAAGGAACTTGGGGGCGGGGTGGGGGGGTCTGTCAGTCATGGCGGGGGTTTGGGGTGGGACTGGGGGGGGGGGACAATAACAGAAGGCAGCCGGTGGTGTCGCTCAGCCGTGACTAGGGCACAATGACCAGGACCTGACCCCTCCGCCTCGACACACAGGGGAAGTGCAACACAACAGGCCCAGTCTACCAGCCATAACACAACACCATAGCTCACAGGGACAGAACGTGTGTGTGTGTGTGCTAATGATGTTCCCGATGCTGTTCTATTACTTAGTAGGAAACATTGCGCATTGTGAAAGAGTAAGCAGAACCAGGAGTATTGTAGTGGAGGATCACCACTCACAACCTGCCAACACAAGCCTCCAAGAAAAACCCTTTCAAACACAACAACAGGACAATGACCTCCATAAACCCTCAGGGACTGAAGATACTTCAATTCCACCTGCTTCTCTCCTACACGTTTTCACCTTCACAGGTTCTGCTTCTTTCGGGAAAAAAAACGCTCTTAAAACCTGCTGAAAAGAGTTAGTCTGCCCCCTACACACGCACACACACACCATCCACCCTCTGTCCGGAGAGGGATGGTTGGGAGAGACAAAGGTTGGTGTGGGTGCCCCTTACTGGGAGTACACAGTCCAGTGGACACAATGAGAGAGAGGAAGCAGATCAGCTGGCCTGGCCACACAGAGGGGGGGGGGGGGGGCAGGGAGAACCTCCCCCCCATTCCAAATTATTCCAAGTTATTCTGCTGGATGACTGACTTCATTTCCGACCGAAAAGGAGAAGAAAACAGACAGAGTGAGTGAGAGAGCGAGTGAGGGAGGGGTGCGGGGGCGGGAGGGGTTGCAGTTGACAGCTCTCATCCGGACTTAAAACCCTCAAGTTCATCACCAAACTAGGACATGTCTCTCCAGTAATACAGCCTATCTGTTTAGGATTGACGCTGCTGTTTGTGAGTAAAGATTGGAATCTAGCCTTGCAATAACACTTGATAATCCAATGTAGGCCTAAATGTCAATGGACAACATAAGAATGTCTTGCATTTAATTAAATAAGAATATATTATGTATGTGAATAATGCATACGTTGAAATGTAATCATGTCAGAAACCAAACGTTTTCGACTGTGACGTTCTTGCATGAGTGGTTAGGAGATATAACATTCACATCTGACAAACACACACACACACACACACACACACACAGAAAGGGCTCTGGGCCTGTTCTTGAGAAAGCACGTGCTGGCCAGGCAGGCTAGCAGGCAGGCAGGCCTGGGCCCAAGGCCGGGGGCCGGGGGGCAGGCAGGCAGGCTGCTCCAGTGTGTGGTGGAGAAGGGGGATCCTGGGACAACCATTTCCTGAGCTGACAAAGTGGCCGTTTGTCTAAGTCTCCGGCCCACAGGGCTCCAGCATGCCATCATGCTCTGCCTCTGCCTCCCTGCCTCGGCCCTGGGCTTCCCAGCCCTGGAGAGGAGGGCAGAGGAGGGGGCAAAAGAAAGGAGGGCGGGGGTGGGGGGATAAGGAGGAGGAGGAGTGGAGGGGCGAGAGAGGAGAGGAGAGGGAGGATGTGGCCTGAGCCCTGGGAGCTCGCCAAGTCACCCTCCCTCCCTCCCGCCCCCTCCCCTCCGTCCTCCCTGGCTGCCTCTCTCCACACAATGGCCGCTTCTCTGCTGAAATTTCACGTTATTGGATCCCGGGCCTGCAGTTTTGTGTTCTCACAATGTCCAGGCAGTGGAGCATGCTGCAGGAGACACACTCTGCAAGCTAAAGGCTGGAAAACCATTCCTCTTTTCATTAGCATCAGAAAAGGGGAGAAAGGTCTCCCCCCTCAGCCCCCCCCACCCCCTCCCCCTCACCCCCCACACCCCCTCTCCCTCGCTAGCTTGTACCCTGACAAGAGGGAGGCCGTCAGGCTCAACTGGAGCCCCTTCAGGTTTAGGACTTTCTCAAAAGGAAAATATTAATAAAATGATCTTTAAAAAATCATTGGGGGCTAAATAAACCCAATCAGCTTATCCCAATCGGATTCTATAGATTAGCCGTGGAGAGGAAAGGAGCCGCTTGGAAACGAAGAGACGGGATGGGGGGGGGGAGAAAAAAAGGAGAACTAGAAAAAGCTGCTTTTCTCAGGCGGTGACTCATTCTCTTTGGTGGCTGAAACGTCTGGTTACTTTCCGCGCTGGCTAAGCAACCGTTATCAAAGGATACACGTTATATTGTATCTCCATCTCCCTCTAAAAGACTAAAGACCAAATGTACCTGCTGTACAGACAGAATTCAGATTGGCCCGAGCCATACAGGACATCCTACAGGGCAGGGCTGGTATGTGGATTATGTTCTGTCTGTAGGCATCTTAGAATTTGCAGTTCATCTTCGTTGACTATCAATTGTTTCAAAACGATCCTGATGATTCTGAAGATGACGGAGGGAAAAGCTATGGCTCCTGAAAGACATTGTGTAATGTTGTGTGTTCTCTTAAATCCTCCCATATACCTACTTATCTTTTACAGTCACAAACACACATAACAAGCACCCTCTTTCTCTCTCTCTCTCTCTCTCTCTCTCTCTCTCTCTCTCTCTCTCTCTCTCTCTCTCTCTCTCTCTCTCTCTCTCTCTCTCTCTCTCTCTCTCTCACACACACACACACACACCAACCAACCCCTTCCTGTTTTCAAAGAGTTTGGAAACTCAATCAAAGACACAAGGTTTAGTATTTACATCTGTGGCCTTTTATGTCTGCGGCCTAGCAGGAAAGAACCCTCTTCTCCCAGCTGCTTCCAACAAGGCCCAGCTTTCATGTCCTTACCCTAGCCCGGCTTTAATCTTCTTACCCTAGCCCGGCTTAAATCTTCTTACCCTAGCCCGGCTTTAATCTTCTTACCCTAGCCCGGCTTAAATCTTCTTACCCTAGCCCGGCTTTAATCTTCTTACCCTAGCCTGGCTTTAATCTCCTTACCCTAGCCCAGCTTTCATGTTCCTAGTTACCCCAGCTTTTCTTCTTCCTAGCCTAGTCCAGCATTCCTGTTCTTAGCCTAGCCCACCATTCATTTTCCTATCCCAGCCTTCATGTTCCCAAACATGTTCCCTGAGGATGAACCAACTACCCCATCTGACGATAGAGGTGAAGCCTGCAGACAAGTCACACGGGACACATCACAGAACAGGCTAAAGAACCGAAATACACTGGTGACATTTACGCCAGTTTGTGTCTGCTCCTAAAATACTCAAAAGAGGAAACGAAAAATATAAAATGGAAGTGGCTCGTATACATACAGAATTTTGGCCCCGACGGCTTCAGTCATGGGAAGAGGATAAGCTGCTGACCACATTTGTACAGTGCAGTCTTTTCACCGTACAGTACAGTAGTGCCTGTTCACCGTTCAGCTGTACGGTGACAAAACATCAGTCTCCTGCTTTATTACTAAGGATTATTGTCATTAATCATGCAAACAATCCAGCAGCCCCTGATGGAACAAACACACAGGACCATAAATAGCTTGTACACAAGGTAATTTTAAAGATTATGCAGCCAATCATCCCCCATATCTAATTATCATATTCTAAGAATCTGTAAAAAGAGGAGGCAAATTATCTCAGTACTCCCTCTCAGAGAGAGAGAGAGCGAGTGAGCGAGATAGATAGATAGAAAGAGAGAAAGAAAGAAAGAAAGAAAGAAAGAAAGAGAGAGAGAGAGAGAGAGAGAGAGAGAGAGAGAGAGAGAGAGAGAGAGAGAGAGAGAGAGAGAGAGAGAAAAAAAGAAAGAAAGAAAGAGAGAAAGAAAGAAAGTAAGAGAGACTGGTGAACAAAAGACACTTACACATTCAGATCACAGCTAAAGTGTATTGTAGTTCATATGTCACACATGTGTAGTAACAGAGGAGCAGTACGGTCCAGAATCGAACATCAGGTTAGGTTGTTATGCAAGGTGTCCACTTCCTGCTTCCACATCTTGTTTGAGAAAGTTAACAAAAATTCCAACACGGTCGGAACAACCAAAGGTGGTCAGAAGGCTTACTTCCCAAAAAGATTACAGAAGCAAAACCAGGGACTGTTTTGCAAAACCAGAGAATGATCAAGCCCATGGGTGCGACCATGCCTGTGAGTTGCTGACGTAGGCGATGGGTCCCATCAACGCTCGTTGCTTATCCTACTATGACACAAGATCCAAAGCTAAACCTACTCATGGACCTCTGCATTTACGAGACACCTAAAGCCAGTGCTGCTAGCTTAACATCAGGCTGTATCTAGGCAATAACCTTAGGTACCCATCACCACCACCCCCCCCCCCCACCCCCGAATACCGTGAACCATAGAGGAACAGCTGAAGCAGCTGTCCGTCTGTCTCTCTGTAGTCCTAGGGCAGGGTGGGGGGTAGGGGGGGCGGGGGGGCTGTTAGGGGTGTGGAATGTGTTTGGGGAAACTCAACAGAGGAGTGGAGGAGAGAGCAAGACAGCACTCAGGTGATAAGATCAGAACGGCAGCATCGGCATACCCGAAACGCTGCGCTGTCAAATCAATCAGGCTGATAGGAGCAGGAGGAGGATCACCTGACCTGCCAACGAGGAAGCCGGAGAGAGACACAATCTCCCACCATGAGCTCAGATCGATGGGAGTCACAGGACGAGGAGGAGAAGCACCGTCCACAAAGAGTTAAACAAACGCAAGTTAAGTGACTCTGGGCAGTTAGGCCCGTCGGAGGTAGGGAAACTCACTGGGCGTGATGTTGAGAGGTCGGTGAGTGTCCGTGCCCCTGACTCTCCCACAGGCCAGGGGCTTCACAGACACTAGTCATCCTGCTCCTCTCCTTTGTCATGATACTTGCATGAAGAACCCTACTTTACACCACACGATCATAAACACCTATATCTACACACAAACATTATTGAATAAGTACAACTACTTCCTCTTCTGGGTGCAATATGGTGATAAATATAAATGTCTCTTGAGTCCTTCTGTGCACGCATTGCACTGTACAAACCATACCAAGCCTAGAGTTACATGTAGGCTATTGTAGGCCACAATGCAGGCACAGAAACACATTTAGTGACTAGAATGATCAATTGTATCCGCAGGAAAATTCCATAAGAGCACCTCAAATCAAATGAGTAGCCTTACAATAGTATTATGACTATGAGAGGCCTGTAGGCTACACTGTGATGCATCCTCCACTAAACCTACTGCATAAGGGATTCATGTTAGCCTCAGTGAATTAAGATGGCATCTTCAAGCACAATCAACGCATCTCCCTTCAGTGTGTGTGGCTTTGTCGTCAGAGCAGGGGAGAACTGCACACCGTATAGAGGTAAAAACGGCTCATTTGAACAGCCACGAGCAGCCTGCAAACGGAAACTATGCCTCTCAGGCTATCACCGTTCCCACCATCTTAAACGTCTATGAATCATGCAGTTACCATGAGATACGTAGTAGGACAGATCATATGATGGCCGCCTTATGTTCTGCTGTCACCGGGCAAAACAACTACCAACATCATAGTTATTCTGGCTTACGTAAGATATTGAACATGAGATGATAGACGCCTCGTTCAAGGACAAAGCGTCCCTGCATTAAATCAATCAATGTGATGTGCGCGGCAGGCAAATGGAATGAGAGAACATCGGCGTCTATATCAGACGCAAAAGACGTTGAGCGGATGAGCACTCCGTGAAATGGGCAATATACCCTATTGGTATTATGGAATATAAAAAATTGCATTTAAACAGAATGATAAATTCATTTTAAATGAAAGCCTGACAGATGCATATTGTATGCTTATCTTCGATTATTGTTATGTTCGCCAGTACTGTGACAGTGTACTGTACAGCTTACTGTGAATGGGCAGCCAGGTACTTTATGAATGGAAGGAATCACGTGACCGCAGCACCTCCCGAGCAGATATTTCTCACTGACTGTCAACAAGCGCACGCAAGGGATCAGCCCATTAAAACAATACGGATTTACCATGAAAAAAGGCGGAAAATGTTAGAGCAGCGACAATTCTATATAACAGCAACATAGGTATAGCTATTCGGTCCTCGTTTCCACAAATTTGCACCGCAACGCGTCCTTTTTAACATTTTTTATGAATGGAGATTGTGATATGCAAATTAGTGTGATTGAGAAAAAATATGGCGTCTTCAGCTCTCTGTCTGTCATTGCAGCAGCCAGCTATAATACACATTTTCATTTACTTGAAACGTTACAATTTAATACAACATTGATTAGGTGTATATATATATATATATATATAGGCATATAGGCTAGGCTAGGCTATACTGCACATATTTTCAAACCTTAATGCAAATCTACACGCACAGACAAACGTAATCTATTAGGGTACTGTTAAGGCTCGGAACTGTTTTAAGAGCACAATTCTAATACAGACTTACATGAACTGTATAGAGGTGACACTATATCATTGGGTTCGATATGAAACACATAAAGCATTGTTTGTCCTAGGCTTGGGTAGGCTATATTAAAACATTATCGATTTTTTTATATAGGCTAATCTAAATTTCCTTAGCCTACCTATTTCAAATAGGTTAAAGTTAGACATTGATGACAGTCTATGTTTTCAGTATTTAATCTGCCATCCGACTACAATGCATTTCCATCATAGGATGCTATTGCTATAGCTATATTCAGATGATCGGTGTCATTGACAGACCTTTTAACACACGAGATGTATTTTTTCTCTTAATTTTGTTTAACATAAGGCTTCAAACCATACAATGATTATAAACAAAAAAGATAAATGCCTATAGTCTACTGTTACTTTTGAGGAATAGATCAAAATACAGGCTGGACATAAAACACATTAAGGGACGGTCCTTGTTAAAGAGGAGCACGTTTTAAACCATGCACATCGTGGATGGTAGGCTACATTCACATAAATTCAAGAAGGACAATATCGTCGCATTAAATGTGTAGAAAGATAGCCTACTCACTCGTTGTTAGGATTTGTCGAATCTTCGCTCATTTTTTCTCACGGGAATCCAAATCCTGGCAATAGCATCGACGACGCAGTGACAGCGGGGAAATATACCGCAAATATCACCATTTTCTTTAACATAAAATATCACTATAAGCTACTGGATAAAAGTAAATGGTCTATAATGGTGCATGCATCGCAAAGCTCCCTTCTGGAAACCAAGTAGATCGCTGGCTGGTAACTAAATTGCGAGGAGGAATGACAGCCGATGATTCATTTTATCTTCCCTGTAAGTAAAATCCGACCACCACAAATTGTACATCTTCTTCATCCGCTTCAGCAACATCAATTCCAATGCGACCAGATGCTAAAGAATGAAGAAATTACACACAACATTCGGCCCGTTATTCATGGCTATCGCGCATTCCCCTCGCCAACTTCAGGTCCAGGACAACACTTGAAAAGCGCTGCAGTGTTGCTTCGTCAACGTGTCTCTCTATATCTAAGTAAAGCCTCCAAAGGTGGAAAAAGGTTCCAATAAATCTCAGTTAGGTGACTGAATAATAAAAATGAAAAAACGTAAACTCGATTCTCCTCGAGAAGTTGCTGGACATCTGCTTTATTCGAACTCCATTTTCAACTCAGGCAGTGAATATCGTGATGTGCAGTCCGCGAATGACTCTGAAGAATGAACTGAGTGTAGCCCACTGAATCAGTTATGTTTAATTCATACATTTGAATCTTTATACCATTGAAACATCGGACATTTAAGTAGCCTAGTAGGGCCTAAGACAGTTGGCCTGCACTGCCTCTCAGTGAACTTCATGATGAGACATTTTGATCAAAAGTACAAAACATTTTAATGTGAACTTCTTTAAATAGCCTACAATGTTTACACTTTGCTGCATATGGGCCTACAAGGCTACAAGCTGATAATACCATTTTATCAGCATCTCCTAGGTTATTCACTTTTTTATATATATCAAACTTCCCTTTTTGTTTAGACGTATGGAAATCTCTAATCGTAGCTTAAACAGCGGCAGAGGCGATTCTGTGAGCCAAAGATCCGACTCATTTTTATGAACTGAACTAAACGAGTCAGTTCACTTTCATGAATCCAAATGCCCATAACTACTGAACATCGGAAAACTGGGCGGAAGCGTCGATCCTTGCTCCAGAAATCCTTCCGCGTTGTCGCAAAAACACAAAGCAATGTGTCAAATAATGTCAACCGTTACATATTTCCCTACATTACTTCGAGTTATATTGTATTTGTTATAATTCAAAACGATGCCTAGACTAAATGGTGTAAATGCAAAGCCGGTCCTTTCCAAAGTTTAATCAAAGTAGCCTAGTCCCAGCACTTCCCAAAAGAAGTTTCCTTTCAATCACGCATTGATACATAGCAAAGGAAAGCGTCTGTGTGATAGCATGCAAAGTAGAAAAGAATCTGGAGGAATCATTGTAGGCTGTCAGTGTATGCTACCGTCAATAATTGTGTTGGTAGCAATACGAGTCTTTGCTTTCAAATGATCCCTGGGACTTACAATGGCTCTGTTTGTTAAATGGGAGTTACTTGTATGGGCACACAAGCCGAATTCACGGCGCAGCACGTGGAATTACATCAGACTCCCCTTGATGGTAGATGTAGAAGGGGCCAAGGGATAGGCATCGTAGACTCCAGTCCGCTTTTTATTCGTTGGCTTCAATTCACAGGCAATGCAATGCAAATGCGGTAAAATCGGAAAGAGACTGTCAGAGATTGATGAGGACAAAATGCTTGATCCTTTTTTCCGTTTTTGAAATGAAAATTAATTGAGAAATAATAATGCGGATATTTACATTCATTATGGTCAACCCCTCCCTTTTCATTCTAAGTACAGACATTTAGCCGATGTATTGGATATAAAGAACATATTTCATAAAAAAATATAATAAATGTAGTTAAACAATATCGTTTTGTATGTCCTCATGTTATACTGTATATTATAGTATAACATACCAATAACAGTCAGTGACATTCTATGCATTTTTTGTTTTCAAATTAAAAGGTGGGTTATGGAGAACTGAACAACCCATTGACAAATACTGTACACAGGAAATCCATATAATCTCCATGAATCCCATTCACTTTCAGAGAATGTGTTGTATGCCTTGGAGAGCAAAACAATGGGGTGGTTATATAAGACGTTAATGCTATTGGATTTCTGTGTCGTGTGGAATGGCGATAGATCAGACTAAATGATTCTGCCTGGTTGTCATAGTGACAGAATGTTGTGTGAGAAGTTTCTTTGTATCTCACTGGCTCCCGTATAGCCTTTGCCACGGCCTTATGTTGCAGCAAAACCTGGTGTGCATCCACTGCCCTCTGATCATGTGCACTGTTATAACATTGTAATGTTGACAAAGCTTTTCATTGGATTTGTATCCTGACATATATGGGAATGGGCTGAGTAGGCCTACATCAGTGAGACAAAGGATAGATAGGATTTGGCCGATAGGCCTACCAACACTTTACATTCCTTGTCATTTCCATGCCTTACTTTGTACAGCCTATTTGAGTAGGTCACCAAACAACAAGTAAATCAGCAACAATTAAACAACAATTGTTTACTTAAAAGCTAATGATTGGACACCCTTTCCTAATTTTGTATGCTTCCAAAGAAAGTAAACAAAAAAAGGTCCTCTTGATTAAAACTTTGAGACTCCAAAAAAACATATCCCATGTTTAACAAAAAACAAACAAACAAAAAAACAATGCCCAATCATAGATTCCCCCTCCCTCCTCCCTTGCATGCCTCTATACTTTGGAGAATTCAGAGTTCATGGAGTCAGTTCGGTTTCTCATCTCACACATATAGACAGCCAGTGCATTTCCTGTGTTTTTTCACACAGTGTAGCAAGGACAAGGGCAACAGGATGTTTAGCTCACACGATCCTCCGTGACTTCCTCTGTTAAGAGCAATCATGGCCATCTGCTGAAGCACAATTCAAAGGAATGAAACAAATACACATTCGCCTCCTTACTAGATAGTTAGAATTCAATTCACTTTATTAATCCCTTAGGAAATTCTTATGTGCAACTCATAATGACATGGAATACAATCAAGAATGTGAATGTCGGCATCTCAATTTACAGGATCACGGTCTTGTTAGCTTTGTCTTCAAATCAAGGTATTATGTTGTACATGGTTTTATGCTCTTTTGAAATCATTATCATAGCAAAACAATTTAAGGAGGGGAGACAGAGACTGGAGGAAAAGCCAAGTCACCTCAAGGTCAAACCAGATCAAAGACGCATTGTAGTCTACAGTGTTTAAATCAGTCTCCATCCCCTCAATGACACATGATCAGTCAGGTGACTTCCTCAAACTCAGGTGATTTCCAGCTTCAAACAGACTGACACAGAGAGACAAGCTCCGGTCACAAGTTGAGGGAAGTTGAGGCAACTCTTTGTACAGGCCATTACAGACAGGACGCTCTATGTCTGAGTGATCTTCCTGTCTCAGAACCCTTCGAATTAGAACCCTTTGAACCTCTTGGAGCTCTACAAGAACTCGATTTTTTTGAGACCAGAGCGTCTGGTAAAGATCACAGATGACAGTTCTACGGTTCTGAGAGCTCTAATCTGCAGATCTTCATCTCTCTTTTTATCCTCTGTCTCGGTTAGTTGCTCTTCAGCCACATCCAGACCATGTTCCTTTATGTGCTGTTGAAATAACACGCCCCTGTTTTATCTGTTTGCATACCTGGGCAACAAAACATCCTCTTCGGCATGGTTCTATCACCCGATTGGCATCCTACCCGAGGAGAGGAGGAGAGGTTCCTCGCTCTCCAGTTTGCTGTGGAACCCGTCAGACGATCCAGTCAGCAGGCGGGGCGGGGCGGGGCACAGCCCCCCCTCAGCACGAGGTAGGGGTGGGGTGAGGGCGAGAGTTGCTGTTTAAACATCCTGCCAGCTGAACACAACAATGCATACCTGTGATTAGAGTGGCCTGGCCTCGGAAGTCACTGGCTGTCAGGCATGCTAATTGCGGGCTGGCGGGCGGAAAAAGGTGTAGTGGCCTGAGGGTTAGGAAGTGGCTGGGGCCTTCAGGCATGTTGGACTGGGTGTTTGTGTAAAGGCAAAATATATGACTGTTTGCTCTACTCTATTTTGCTCTCGTGCTCTATAGTTTTAGAATCCTCATTCACAGTACAGCATGGAGTATATCCTGCAGTAGGAGAACTACCTTGGCTAGCACAGTGTGATGCTAAGAGCGCCTGTCTTGTGACGACGAGGATGTAGGTTCAGACAAGAGGTCATGAATGTGTAGCCCTTGAGAAAAACGTCTCTTCTCAATGTTCTCGGCCGTTTTAATAGATAGAATGTGAACTATGTGAGCCTCCATACAGACCATAATAAGTAGAGATGAGTCATGTACTGTGCTCTCTAGGACGGGCTGGTTTAGATCCCATTTGAAAGACGTGAATGAATGATAGGCCTGTCTGTACTGTTGGCTGCAAGTGTCTGAAAAAAGGGTTCAGCTGCAGTCCAACACTTAATTTATAACAGGTTGGATGTTGTAATCTACATTTAAGACTATACACGTCTCGGAATATGAGCTAGCATGTCAGGATCTTTTAGAAGGACTCCCATAAAAAAATCCAATGAGCCTGGTTGTAAGAAAATTCTGAAATGTAGAACATTTGATTTAGTTTCGGCCGCAATGATTGTATAGTTTCCTAGCGGCCCTTTCCTGTGTGTATGTGCACCATAGACCTGGCTTGTTTGAAACCTGATCTGCGTGCAGGGGGAGCCGGGCTGTGTTTGGTAGTGTTTAGCTGTGTTTAGGCTGAGGTGGACAGGCCTTTGTAGCTGCCTGGGGCTGTTTATCTGGGCGTCTTCGGTGGACTCCTCGTCCCTGTAATCATCCTGCCGCCACGGAGCACCACAGGACCGACACGGGGACTAATGACACGCTGGAGAGGAAGTCGCAGATGATTGTTTACCCACAGGGATCGAGAGGGGATGGGGGGTGCCCACAGGGATCGAGAGGGGATGGGGGGTGCCCACAGGGATCGAGAGGGGATGGGGGGTGCCCACAGGGACGAGAGGGGATGGGGGTGCCCACAGGGACGAGAGGGGATGGGGGGTGCCCACAGGGATCGAGAGGGGATGGGGGGTGCCCACAGGGATCGAGAGGGGATGGGGGGTGCCCACAGGGATCGAGAGGGGATGGGGGGTGCCCACAGGGATCGAGAGGGGATGGGGGGTGCCCACAGGGATCGAGAGGGGATGGGGGGTGCCCACAGGGATCGAGATGGGATGGGGGGTGCCCACAGGGACGAGAGGGGATGGGGGGTGCCCACAGGGACGAGAGGGGATGGGGGGTGCCCACAGGGACGAGAGGGGATGGGGGGTGCCCACAGGGATCGAGAGGGGATGGGGGGTGCCCACAGGGATCGAGAGGGGATGGGGGGTGCCCACAGGGATCGAGAGGGGATGGGGGGTGCCCACAGGGATCGAGAGGGGATGGGGGGTGCCCACAGGGATCGAGAGGGGATGGGGGGTGCCCACAGGGATCGAGAGGGGATGGGGGGTGCCCACAGGGATCGAGAGGGGATGGGGGGTGCCCACAGGGATCGAGAGGGGATGGGGGGTGCCCACAGGGATCGAGAGGGGATGGGGGGTGCCCACAGGGACGAGAGGGGATGGGGGGTGCCCACAGGGACGAGAGGGGATGGGGGGTGCCCACAGGGACGAGAGGGGATGGGGGGTGCCCACAGGGACGAGAGGGGATGGGGGGTGCCCACAGGGACGAGAGGGGATGGGGGGTGCCCACAGGGACGAGAGGGGATGGGGGGTGCCCACAGGGACGAGAGGGGATGGGGGGTGCCCACAGGGACGAGAGGGGATGGGGGGTGCCCACAGGGACGAGAGGGGATGGGGGGTGCCCACAGGGACGAGAGGGGATGGGGGGTGCCCACAGGGACGAGAGGGGATGTACGTATATTATAGTATAACATACCGATACATTTGTTATAAACGTACCCGTATTGATAATCCACTGAAATATCAAGACCACCAAGTCATCTGGCATTCCTATGTCTCATATCCGTTACATGTGTCATTGTTTACATGGTTGCTGTACTGCTGTGAGAGGGCCGCATGACCAATACATTGGAACACGTTTCTTAGAAAATCAGTGTGAATTGAGTAGGTCCTGAACGCTGTGATTACTCAAGAGTAACAGGCTCCCCCAGACCCCTCTCCCCCCACACCCCTCTCCCCCCACACCCCTCTCCTCCAGACCCCTCTCCCCCCACACCCCTCTCCCCCCACACCCCTCTCCTCCAGACCCCTCTCCCCCCACACCCCTCTCCTCCAGACCCCTCTCCCCCCACACCCCTCTCCTCCAGACCCCTCTCCCCCCACACCCCTCTCCCCCACACCCCTCTCCTCCAGACCCCTCTCCCCCCACACCCCTCTCCCCCACACCCCTCTCCCCCCAGACCCCTCTCCCCCCACACCCCTCTCCTCCAGACCCCTCTCCCCCCACACCCCTCTCCCCCACACCCCTCTCCCCCCAGACCCCTCTCCCCCCACACCCCTCTCCCCCACACCCCTCTCCTCGTTTCTCAACAGGCACGGCTTCATTTTCAAGACGTGGCCCGGAGACGTTTCCGTTCCCCTTCCACCGACGGAGGACTCACTGACCAGCAACACTGACTCAGACGTGACTCGTCGGCTCACTCCGGAGGAGAGGGCTCCACATGTTTTTCCCCTTCCTGTTTCCCAAGCATCGCATCCCCACCCACTCACGCCTGCTCAGCCATTAAAACCAGTGACAATATGACCCCCCCTCTAAAACTTCAGTTGTGAACCCCCCATCCATCCTCCTCCTCCATCCTTCTCCGCCCCCCATCCTTTTAATCCCCCCCCCCATTCCCAGTCTCATCTGGGAACCACCAGCACCCCTCCATGAAGAGGCGCATTGTGCCCAGATTATTTGATTGTTTTCAGATGTCGGAGCTTTTCCCTACACAAAAGAGGAAGAACAGGGCCTGTCTAAAAGCTGCAGGCTGGGGAGGGGTGGGGCTCGGGGGGGAAGGAAGACAGAAGGGGGGGCGGGGGGTGAGGGGGGGGAGGACAGAGGAGAGGCGAGGGGCTCGGGGAGCGGACACACGAGTCAGGATGTGACCCCTGCGATGCGAGATTACAAACAATGTGCTCTCACAAGTTCTGCAGTCCGCTCCGTCTCGGACCGTACCACTCCCGTGGCAGCTGAAGGGGTGGCCGTCTCGGAGGAACCCGGGAGAAAAGAGGACCTGTCCAACTCTCTTTCTCTCTCTCGGCAGCATCCATTCATTCACAGAGCGGGTGGGAGAGGTGTGTGTGTGTGTCTTGGGGAGGGGTGGGGGGGCGCCACTTCAGTGATGAAAAGTGGCCGTACGGAAAGTGCACGAGTAGTGGGTGGGGGAGGGGGGGGGGTGTATGTGTGTGTGTGTGTGTGTGGAGAGGGATGTTACGCGTGTGTGTGGGTGGGAGGGGGGGGGGTGTGGGGAGCAATCAGCCAGCTTCCCCGGCAGACACGAAGGAGTGGAGGAGGCGGAGGAGCCTGGAGGACAGAGCAGGAGGGATGAGGAAGAGAAGGGAGGGATGAGGAAGAGAAGGGAGGGATGGCGGGGAGGAGGAGGAGGACGAATGCTGGACCAGGGGAAGTGGCGCCTGAGCGTGAAGACCAAGGTATAGTCCTCCATGCCACAGAAGAATGGGTCTGATTCAAGGCTTTTCAAGCATGGAGTCCCGTGCCTGTCAACTAGCATGTAACCAGCAGCCCTTTTCTCTGTGTGTGATGGTCGAGTAGTGTGGAGGGGAAGCTGTGCGCTTGTGCTGAATGGAGCTTTTGTTCCGGGCCCCGTTGCGGCTTCATACATTGGACCAAGCCTGCAGATACAACTGGATTTTGCATGAAAGGAGCATTAAAATGAGCTCCCTCCCTCCCTCACAACCTCGCCTCTCCCCCCCCCCACCCCCTTCACCTCTTCTGCTTGTCCCTTTCACCCTTGAGAGAAGGTGAGTGTCGTCAAGCCCTTCAGACGACAGTGTGTTTGTCCACCGAGGACAGGGTTGGATCAGAGACGGCGCAGAGGAGAGGAATGGAGAGGAGAGGACAAGAGGGACGGAGGAGCGGAGACGGGAAGAAAGGAGGAAAGAGGAGAGGAAGCATCCGGATGTTTCCCTTGTGACTCCTCACCGAGCTCAGAGATGGAGCGAGACCGGCGACGAGAGCCCCGAAGAAAGACCCGGATGTGGCTGTGCACACACACACACACACACTCTCCACCCCCGTCCGCACTGTCATGTGTGAGTCACAGCTCATTGGCAGTAGCAGCGTGAGAACTTCAAAAAGAGGCTGGCTGTACATTCGCCGTGTATTCAACCCCTGATCTTTAAATAGCTCAGCCTCATCCTCCAAACAGAAAAATCCATGCATTAGAAATGACTGAATCATACATGAATTAAAGAGACAGCAGCTTGCATTCACTCCTTAAAGGAGCACACTGCACAGACAATGGCAGTTTGTTTCTCGCGTGTGTGTGTGTTTTAGTCATGTGTGTGGGTTACAGCTCGTGTACGTACTCATGACTGTGTGTGCAGTGTTTCGAGGTATTTGAATGTGGGTATGTGCGATTGAGGCTTTGAATCAGACTATCTGTGTTGTGTACACAATACATTTACCAGGAGACTGCAGACATTTGTATGTGCCACTGGTTGAGATGTATGTACATGCCTATGCAAGTTTTTTTTGGGGGGGGATTAAGCATGTATGTGCATGTTTGTGTGCATTGGTGTGTCTGTGCCTATCTGTGTGTGTGTGGGCCTATCTGTGTGTGCGTGCGTGCATATCTGTGTGTGTGTGTGTGTGTGGCCCCTCCTCACAGCAAGGAATGCACCTGGCCTGACAAGGAGGCGGTGGAATGCTGAATGCAGTCTCTCGCCCAGGGAGGTAGGCCTGGAATGTGGCCCAAGCCCTATTCTTCTCTTGACTGCACAGGAGAGCTGCAGGTTTAGGTACATGCACACCCACACACACACACACACACACACACACACAAACACACATGGTTGTGCTTCCACAAGGCTGCCTTGGGCAGGGTTCAGCTAACAGCCAAAGGTTCCACACGCACACACCTGTGTTTGTGTGTGTGTGCATGTGCTGTGAATGTGTGTGTTCGGGCTCCCTGACTGCGTGTGCACGTTTGCGTTCGAATGAGCACATTTTTCCCGAGTGCAACCTGAGAGCAATTAATTTTTCCTTTGGAGCAGGAGCTGTGTAATTTTCATTGCTTCACGCATTGTTATTAAGTTGTTCCGTGGTGCTGCAAATTCCGACCAACAAAGTGAGCTTACAGACCCTTTTAGAAACTGCCAGATCTACCCCCCCCCCCCCCCCCCCGCCCCCTTCCTCCCACCTCCAACCCCATCTCCACCCCCACTGCTGCCTCGCCACCCATCCTCAACTCCCAGCCCAGCCTGCATGTGCTGAACAGCCTGGCTATCTTGAAGGTATCCTGGGCCCCTGATGTATGAACGCATCTGACTTCGACACGACGGTAAACGCATCACTGTCACATTCAAAGGGACAGAGTGAAGCTGTTTGTACTCGCGCTGTACAGGGTGCCAGTGTTGCGGTCCACAGCTCCCTCGACTATCCTCAAACTGCTTTCTTAGCAGCCCCTCGCCGACCAACACATGCGGCACACATGCGCCTAACAGAGCCTGAATTCATGAGGACTTTGAACGCCTCTAATAGAACTCAACTCCCATTGTTAGTCGGTATCACATCCTTCAGGAGCCTACCCCAGGGACTACCCAACACTACATACACCTACCCACCCATAGGCCTACCCTACCCTCTCCACAAGCCTACACAGTGCTGTACACCCTGCATTGCCCTACACCCTAAACAGCCCTGTGGACACCTGCACAACCCTACTTGCATAGCTCTATAAACACCTACATAGCTACATACAAACCCTACATAGCCCTGTGCACACCCTACACAACTGTATTTGCACCCCACACAGCTGTATCCACACCCTGCTTTGTCCAATATAAAGCCCGCCCAGTACAGCCATTCACAGTACCCAGATCAAAGAGCTAATTCCAGAGCCATGGATGTGTGCGTGTGTCTGTGTGTGGTGGAGAGGGGGTCGCCTCTATAGTTTACATGCCTGTCACCCTCCAGCACGCAGACAGACTGAGCATTGCGGGCCTCTTAATTGATTAGAAGTAATTAGTCTGTTTCCTATGGCCGGGAGGGGGTTCAGGGTTCTGACAAATTTGATTACCTCAACAAAGTTCAGCTCTGCTGGGGCTAGACTGCTGGTGTCCTGACCCAGAAACGATATTTGGTTACACAATCAGTTAAGCGAGTGTACTGTATATCCTTTTTGACCAAAAACATGTTCCTCTTCTATAGTGGGGGTGATGGAAGTGTACTGTAGGAGAGTGGGGGAAGGAAGTCTAGCCAACTCTGCTGTCCTTGGACAGGATTCCCGTGAATCTGAGGATTTCAGGAAGACAACCTTGTGCACTCTCCTCTCTCCCAAAGATGACTTTTATTTCTTAAAGAGGAGCTATAAAAAGAAAGGGTCCACATAGTGCTGTCTTTCAGGGCCAATTTGCATGGCAGTCTTGAGACTTGCAGAGCCAATTGATTTATTTGGGGGTTGCTTTTTCTGATCTCTCATACAGCAGCAGAATCTCAAGATTTGTTTTCACAAAGGGGACAAATAAGCAGAGTCTGTGTGTGTTTATCTGGGACAGGGAGGGTGGTGGTGGATGTGTGTGTGTGTTTGGGGGGGGGGGGGGTGATGGTTGGGGAGAGATGGTGGGGGCATAGAGGAAGAGGGAGAGCGGGAGAGACAGGATAAGGATGAGGGGCGGAGTGGGTTTGAAGTGAACGGAATGGGGGGGGAGGAAGGGAGAGACGGAGGGGGGGAGGAACCAAGGAGAAGGCACCGCGAGTGGTGGAGGGAAGGAAGCCTGGGTGAAGGTGACGGGGGAGGGACTTCAGAGGGGTGTGTGTGGGGGGGACGGGGGAGGGGGGAGTCTACTTTGAGGCCTGTTGCATTGACTCTGACCGTGGCCTGAAAGCCAACTGAAAGCAACTCCATTCACATTGAAAGTGGCTTTATGTGCATTGACAGCAACACTGGGGCTGCCTGGCAGACAGGGAGCAGGGTGTCACACCGACACAGCCATCCCGACACACACGCCTGCTCTCCCTCCCATAACCTCGTTTTCACGCGAGCAAATGTCATCGTTTGGATTTAGTTCCTTACAAGTGTGTTTATTTGAATGTCCGTGTGTGTGTGTGTGTGTGCGGGCATGTTTGTGTAACATATGAAGAGGCATTCATGTGTGTGCCCACCCACTCTCTCACACTCATGCCGGCGCTTGTGCCCGGACGTTGTTTGTATGTTCCTGTGATGAATTGTTTGTGCATATGAAAGTAGAAGGGTGGTCACGTGGGAGGTAGGTGTGTGTGTGGATGAACACGCAGCAGCCCCTGTTGCTAGGTGAAATTTGAACGGTGCTGTTGTGAAGGCCGTTCTGTGGTCTACACTGCCTCCCGGTGGAGAGGAGAATATTTGTCCATTTGTGTCCTCATGGTTTACCTTCAGATGATAATGATGAGCATGGTGGCCATAATATTATGAACCGGGCTCAGTTCTTTTTACATTGCGTTCATTAATTGTGGAGTCAGATGGCTGAGCGGTTAGGGAGTCGGGCTATTAATCAGAAGGTTGTTGGTTCGATTCCCGGCGGTGCTAAATGATGTTGTGTCCTTGAGCAAGGCACTTCACCCTACTTGCCTCGGGGAGAATGTCCCTGTACTTACTGTAAGTCGCTCTGGATAAGAGCGTCTGCTAAATTACTAAATGTAAATGTGAATTGTTACCGTCCTGTCCATCTTGTGTTCCTACACATCCTATACCGTCTTGTGAATAGCTGACATCAACGCAGACTTTAGTCTCTGTGTCTCTCTGATGGAGCACACGGAGCTCCTGGTTCCTACCTGAAGGTCCTGTGGTGTTATACTGCTCCTGTATTTCCCAGCCCTGTAGATGACCACTGCCCAAACTGCAAATGCAATACAGAACACTGCAAACGTTCCACAAATTCAAAACTCAGAATGTCTGTGTTTCAACAAAACTTACATACACAAACTCAATTTGTTCACACCTAAATGTGGTCATAACATATCTATATGTTTAGATGGCAAAAAAACGAACTTTGCTTAAGCACCCTGGAAGTCCAATAACTTAACACAGCCTACCTGTCTGCATGAATGATTGAGAGATCGTGTCATAATCTCTGCAATTACACGCAGTACCAGTAGAGGGAGCAAACACTACAAGATGTCAAACATACTCCTAAACAGGTTCAGGATCTAGGAATTAAACTTCTTCAAATTCTGACATATCTGTGTGCATACATGTCCACTGTAGAATTCTTCTCTTAGCAGTGGTTACAGTAACTCAAGCATCCTGACAGTCAGTCAGTGGACACAAAGACACCTGCTGTCTGGGTTTCCTGTGTTGTGGTTCTATCATTTAGACTTCCTTCCCTTCTACCACAAAGGGTATGGGGTGTTGACTTCTAGACACTTCACAACAAACCTGCAAGCTACAGGCCTCCTACCACACACACACACACACACACACACTTCACCTCATAGCAGACCTCGTGAGGATGAGAAACATCAGTTTGTTTCATGAGCTGATTTGTTCGGTGGAAGTTTGACATGTTATCTTGCCAGCTTTTGTCGGGTTTAGAATCTCTTTTTTTCTGTAGCTATTGAATTCAATATTTCAAATTTAAATACATTTGACAGTTTGTGTTTAAATAAAATGTGTTCAAGTACATTTTTTCATATCTACCACCGCTGACCCAGGTGTTTTTTCCATCTTATAGTAGAGAACGGAACATCTTTGGAATAATTTTTTTATGTACTTTATATGTGTGCAGCTAGACATGGAGAAGTAGCTGACAGAGGAAGTGAATCAGTCAGGGATGGATCAGACATGCAAAGACATCATTTCCCAGGTGTATAGAAAGAGAGGGTATGGTGTAATGCAGATGTGAACGTGTGGACAAATCCAGAAGATAGGGTTGACTAATATAACGACATGTCTGTGTTGATGAAACAATATCATGTGTATAGAAAATGCCTAGGCTATTGCAATTAATTGTTTTATTGCAATAGCAATTTTCATACTTTTGGCCAGTATTCTATCTAATATTTGCTTTTTGGAATTTTTATGCCTTCTACATGGCTGTTGCCTTGCCTTGTCGTAAGAATTTCATTGCCCAGAATTACCTGTGTTATACTGTGCAAATGAAAAATACTTTAAATCACTTTGACTCCTCTCCTCAAATATGGAGCAAAAATTATGGATATTACTGTACAAAATGTCTGATTCATTGCTGTAGCACATAATATGCACATATAGAATGCAGTATATTAAATACAGTAAAGTGGTACCACTCTTTTACAAAGGACAGGTCTATGTAAAATATCCCAAATACTTAAAAGGCCAGAACATCTAGTTTGTCACTGGTTGTTTAGTGTTTCTTAGACCAGTGTCTTATTTGTGACAGTGTTCTTGATCGAGGCCAATGAAGCGTTGTCATAAAATTGAATTAGAACACCTAATTCATTCAGTTATATTTCATACATTCTGACCAGAACAATTCAGTTTCCTTGTGATTCATTTAAGCATGTATTGTAACAGATAGAGTTGTGCCTTGTGCCCATTGAGAGGACTGATGCAGAACCCTCAGAAAGACACATAGCAGACAGTGTTGGACTGTCTGCCTCCTTAACTGCAAAGATGGAACTTGTTGGACATTACCAACCAACAGGATGGGTGAAATATGGGAGGTAATGCTAGACCACACACACACACAAACACACACACACACACACACACACACACACACGTACACACGTAGTCATTGCCAACCTTTATCCTGCTTCACCTCACTGAAACTCTTTTGAATAAATCTTTCTCCGCAGTCAACCTTTTCATCTCTATCTTAATTCTCATCTTTCTATCTGTTTGTCAGACATACAGCACTCATCTCCATCTTTCCCCCTCCCTCGTCATGTCTTCCCCTTCTTCCTCACCTCCCCACCTCTATTGTCTCCCCCCCACCCTTTCTCAGCCTCATTTCCACCTCCTCTTGTCTTCTACCTCCGCCTCCCTCCTCTCTCCATCTCCTGTGTCTGTGATGCCCCCAATCCCGATCTCGGGATTTGCCCCCCGAAACCCAAACCCACCTCCACCCCCACCCGCGTCTCCTCCCACCCCACCCCCCCAAGTTTCAGCTGGGAGGTACGTGTTGAGACAGAGGGGCTAGCCCCAGGCTACAGCTCCAGCTAGGACGGTTTGGGAGAAAGAGAGGCGCGCAGGAGAGGCAGCGCGCTTCCCTTTCCCTCTCTCAAGCGTTGCGTTCAAGCAGGTAAACAAGCCGGCAGCGGCACCAGAAAACACTCAACCTCCTTCCGCCGCCTCTTCACAAGTCAAACGACATCACGTCACTTCCATTCAGCGGATTTGCATCGTGAAACGGCTCCTCCAGCACTCCCGGTTTTCCCTTTGCTCACCCAGATGTTTGTCATCCGGGAAGAAAAGAGACACGATTCTTCCCTCCCAAGGGGCGACCAAGTCACTTGAGCGTACACCGTGTGGAACACGGCCTAGTGCCCCTCTCGATGTGGACATTATCTGACACTAACACATGTTTGGCTGTACCGACGTGAACTTCACAGCAGCCATAAGCTGTTCCCTCACGTCACGAGTGTCTCCTCTAGGTCGGCTGTTCCTAAGTCCTGTCTTCCCTTTGATCACCGTGATCTGCTCATCCGGTTAGCGAGCAGGGAATGAGTGTCATCGCCATTTAACGCACCACCTCTAACGATAGGGGGGCGGCGAACTCGATGTTCCCACATGCAGATATCAGGAGAACTTTGGGATCGAGTACTAGGTGACACACACGCAGGCGTGCACATACACACTCTCACCAACAGATGCAAACAGAAACACACATGTACACACATACACACGTTTTTTTCTGTCACATCAAAATATCCCACTGCAGGCATAAGAACAAGCGTTTGGCACACCGCTTAAACCTGATGATATAAACCTGGGTGCCCCTGTGTTTAGGAGGGCCAGTTACAACACGCAGGCAGAAGACAATCCTTTCCATTCAGTGGGGTAGTAAACACCAGCTCTCCTTAGCAGAGGGACTGTTTTACTAAGACAAGGTGCAGCTGGATGTGTGAAGTGCCAACAGGTTTCTGGGATTGAATATGATGGTTTGATGAGTCACCATTCTCCTTTTCTGATCTGTTTCCACCCTCAGGTCCTTATTGCAGTCGGCCCGGGACACAGAGACTGGTGACCTCACCTCTGCCGTGTCTCTGGTTCTCTCAGGGAGGACGAGTTAGCCTAGCCTAGCCTTGCCTGCTTACCTCTCAGTCTGGACCTCTATTGCATGTTCTGTTGTGCTGGCTGGCTTTTCCTCTTCATTGTTACAAATTATCTTTCTACTCACATTGCATTCAGACACAGAACACTGTATTTAGCGTTTATGTTGATGGGGTTTGTAGTGAAGATCTTTGTTACTGCCTGAATGTGCTAAACATCCACCAGAGGGTGCTGTTGTATTTGACTTAGACACGGGAAACACTTGGCATGGACAGTTAACTTTACAAGACAATGGCGTTCAGTGTGTCACAATATTATCATTGTAAAATGCGAATGCAGAGATATGACAGACTCAGTTTGTCTATTCCTCAAACTGACAAATTTACCAAATAAAAGTTTTTCAATGTATTTTGAGTGTTAATTTACAGAGAATGATGTAGGTGAATTCCCTAATATACCATGAAGTTGTTGCAGATGGAGGATATAGGGCAGGAACTGACAGGAGCGCACTGACACTAACTGCACACAGACCTTCTGAGGCCTCATAACTGTGTCACAACTACACAAGCACAGACGCCCCTACCTTCCTGAGGAGTTGAGAACTACCCTGGCTGCTAGGAGGGCAGAGAAGCACTAATTCTCTGTTCCTCCTTCTGTGTGTGTGTGTGTGTGTGTCTGACATTCTCTGAACTCTAGGGCACACCTTCAGCAGCAGCTACCAAGGATAGGATGGTACAGAGGAAGAGAGAGAGAGAGAGAGAGCGAGGAGGGGGGAGGGGGGGAAGAACGCGCCACATAAAAAGAAGAAGTTCATCCTGTGATAAACACATAGCAACACATCCCACCGGACCCCACGTCGGAGACGAGGGCCCCTGCTAAACGCGAGCTTGTCTGCGCTTCGCACTACAAGGGGAGACGGCGTGCGGAATTCGTGTTTTGTCCCTGGGTTGTGCGTTTGAGAACATTAGAGGGCTTTTTAGCGCGCCTCTCTGTACCCTACTGCTTCCATGAAAGGGCCTCTGCAGACACAAGGCAGCGTCTCACAGAACACATGCAGAACAACGGAAGGAGAGGAGGAAGGGGAGAGAGAATCAGAAAGAGAGAGAGAGAGAGAGAGAGAGAGAGAGAGAGAGAGAGAGAGAGAGAGAGAGAGAGAGAGAGAGAGAGAGAGAGAGAGAGAGAGAGAGAGAGAGAGAGAGAGAGAGAGAGAGAGAGAGAGATGAGTAAAGCAACATATACATATGGCACTTGATATTGTTCCCTTTCAGGTATTCTTTTGGGGTGTTTTTTCTTTTCCTCCCATCGTTACACACAAAGGAAGCAACAGCGACTCAGAACTTCAAAGATGCCCGTGAAGCAATCCCACATCGCCAGACTTCGTTTCTGAGTGGAGCAGAGTGCTGTGCTGAGCCGCTCCGCCCTAACACTGCCGTGCTGTGTAGTCGAGTAGGGCGCAGGGCGCGTTTGCTAATGAAGACAAGGGGGTTTCTTCATCTCATCATGCTCAATTACCAAACCCTCCAAACCCAGACACATCTAACAGACAGCTTCACTCTCACAAATTCAAAGTACAACATTGTGTACATTTTCCCGTAGATATCACAATGTCATGGAGAACTAGGTTAAAACGACGGACTCTTTTTTTCCGTGCATGTTGTTGTTTATGGTGGCGAGGGGCCTGCTCTATCGTCAGTTGCGGTGTAGCTGTGCAGGCAGCGAGGACATCTTGGTGTTGCTACATGAGCAAGTCAAGGTCTCCCAGACGGCTGCATCTGTCTTCCTCACACCAGGCCTTCCTGACAGATCTGAAGGGGTTAAAAGGCTAGCCAAGTCCACAGCCTTGTATAGACACCACATACGTATCAGAGGCACATAGCTGGCATCCCAGAGCGGGGTGACAAAGGGATGCCATGGTGACGGATGTCGTGCACACACCGACCGGTGAACCGGTCAGAGGCCTTGTCTTGTTGTACGTGAGTGTCTCAAGGGCCCAGCAGACACACCCAAACGGGGGACGGACATTTCCTACACGCGTGTATCAGGCGGTGTACACTTGAATCTGTCGGAACTGGGCGCGTCGCTGAAGGCCACGAAGAACGGTATGGATGACCCCTAACCCTGGCCTATCAGTGGACTGCTCGGTTCCCCCCCCTGCCCACCTCCCTCATCCCTCCCCTGTTTATCCCTGTTTTCCTCCCCTCGAGTCAAACCTCCTTCAGCCTACGGGCCTCTCTGTACTCAGGTAGTGTCTTCTTTGCATACACGTAGAAAGACTTCATTAAGCCTCAGTTCCTTCATCAACAGCAGCATTGCTGGGAGTCTAATCTCAAAGATATTGTCAACTCACCCTACCTCAGGTCAATGCTGCTGAAAGAGATGAGAAGAGCCCTTTGGTGAGGCGTGTTGGGCCTTTGAAAACTACCCATTTCTTCTCATCTGGCAAACTCTGTTTTTTTTTGGGGGGGGGGGGGCGGAACGTATCCTGAAATTGAATTCATTAGAGGTGGAATAGGAGAGTGGCAGAGGAGCTGGGCTGGCGGGGGAGCGCGGTGTTTGGGGCAGCGAGGCGCTCTTTGGGCAGCTGAGAAGCTTCATTAGAGAAGCCAAGGGTGGCCGACTTTCATTTCCTGGTTTTAATAGAGAGGGGGGTTCAGGGGTCCTCCTGCAGCCCAGATCAACACTCATGTCAGAAAACCTTGGACAGAGGATGTATAGAAAAGCTGAAAAATGACCCTCCAGAGTAAGTCCTGAATTTCACGTCTAAACTTAAGAATATGAGTCTCCCAGTCCCCCATCCACAGGTCTGAACACGCCAGTGATCTCACTGTCTCTCCCTGCTCTCAGCATAAGTGAGCAGGCGAGGGTCGGGTCCTGTGACTCAGGATGAGCCCTGTGCAGGAATAAAGCTCCGTGGCCCAGCGTACTGTGCCGTGGCGTTATCTGGGTCAGCTTCGCTCTCCAACCAATGTCCTGTCCCCGTCACCGCGGCGCCCGTGACTCCCTGTCACAAATCGACCTGATTTGGGGGATGTGTGTGACAGGTGCACAGTTACCCACACACACACACACACTCACACACACACACACACACACACACTCACGTACCAGACTGGTGGCTTTAGTAAACATGGGCAGTTTCTTGCGTACGTCTGTGTCATTGATCTTGTGTAGGAAAAGATACCCCGTATGAATAATGAGAGTTCATTTCAAAGATATGTCATAACAAGTCTGCCGGGACGCGTGGCGATGGGACACAATCCCACGTTTACGAGCATGTTTAAAATACAAACTAACTTCGATTGTTCTTGTCTTAGTTTTCCCAGTTGTTACTATTATGCTCTCTTTCATTGAATTCAAACTTAGATCTGAAAAATATATGCAGTATGTTGATTTAATTCTAAGATATAACATGTTTGTCCATATTATGTATGCATAATTTTTTTTATAGATACAAAATGTAGCACTTGCACAATACAATACAACATATATTGAGGCATATTTATTTTCTGTGCAATGCGTGCAATTTTATGTCTTGCCTTTTGATATCCATGATTTGATGGTGTCCACCATCAAAGATGCAAAAATTCTCAAAAGTTCATTTGTGGCAAGGGCCGTTTTCCGTTCCATCTCATCCTGTCGCAAAGTTCCGGAGGAGGCCACTGGATGGCAGTGTCAGGCTGCTGCATCCCTCCAAAGCCTTCACTCTCTCATTAGTGAGGTCTGCGAGGCCCCCTCAGACACCATCTCATAAATGTCAACACCAATACAGCAGGGGACAGCGGGGCTGGACCTAACAAACACAGACGCCATGAAAGTCCACTATGTCTGTCAAATCAATCACCCAGCCTGAGTCTGGGCCACTCATGCCACAGACCACAACGACTAGCAAGTTGGGTGCTTCATCTTCACTCACACCTATAAACATTCTGATGGGAATTCTACCTTTTTATGAAAGGGAGGCAATTAAATTGACTGTATTTATGCAGATACAGCATTTTTGTGTAATAGTGAGAGTAGTCTTGGGTTTATGTGTGTGTACCTTGTGAGTAGTGTACCACTATGGTGTAATGTAACACTATGGTGTAGTGTAGACCATTCTACTTTGTGTGGAATTGTTCTTCCTCAGTTTCTGGGGCTTTGCTCCCATGTCAATTTTTCCTGCTCTCTTTCCCCTTCTCTCTTTTTTTTTCTCCAACCTCTTTCTCATTTTCTCTTTCTCTTTCTCTTTCCCCGTCTCCTCGCCTCGCCTCGCCTCTCCTATCCTCTCTCTCTCTCTCTCTCTCTCTCTCTCTCTCTCTCTCTCTCTCTCTCTCTCTCTCTCTCTCTCTCCTTCCTCCACTCTCCATTTCCCTCTCTCCTCTTCTCTTCCTTCACTCCCCTGTTCCATTATCAGGCTGTGTACTGCTTGCGCCCTTTCCCATTCTCTCCTCCAATCGGGCGGCAGGAGCAGGTGGAGGGGAGATAACTTGCGCTGCGCTTTGTTTTCGCCCTGACACTGTCATTAATCATTGGCCGAGCCGCACTTCAACGTATAATAATAAGGACTGGCTGCTGTGTGGGGGCTGCTGCACAATTGCCTTTCATTGCCCGGATGCCAAATTGGAGGTGAGCGGCCATAGCCAGACACAGCTCCCTCGTCCCCAGACTGTCTCATCATTTAGGTATTTATCCATCTCAGCCTTGTCCGAGGAGCTTCTCCGGGCCTTCCCAGGAGACCTGAGACTGTTAGGGGGAAGATCAGATTTGTTGCTGGGGCTTTTTGGCTTTGATTGTGTGCCTATAAGTTAGGGATTAGAAGCAAATTTCCCACAGGGCAGTGCTGGATTTGCTGGCGTTTAACTGTTTAACCTGTCTTAGTCTTGTGTGACGTGGGGGGCGGAGAGGGGGAGGGTGGAGGAGGGGGGTGGGTGGGGGAGAGAGACAGAGAGATACTGGTCAATGGGCCCGTAGAGACCCATGCAGGCTGGGCTGAAACCAGAACAGCATTGATAAGACGCGCTGCACTATCCATTACGTCTCTCTCTCTCAGTTCTTCGAGTACAGCACCAATGTATGTTTTTACAGTTTTGTGGAATGATTGAGAGGGTGAACCTGTGTGAGACCAACTTCCCATGTGTCATACATCCATATCATACGTGTGTGCTCACATATAGTTCAACTATAATGTTTTTTCTGCTATAGTGTACTGAAAAAATTGAAAAATACTTATTAGCAGGTTTTCAGTGAGGTTTGCACCTAAACATTCATAATTCTTATCCTTGAAATAAAACGGAAGCTATAATATTGAGCGATATTTAGTGCTCTCTTAACGGCCTAGAACCAACCAACAACCAACAACCTCTGAGTCTCTAAGAATGGGATTGGCAGCAGACTGCAGATCTAGGTGGTGTAGAGGCTCAGTGGAGATAATTAGCAGCGGTGATTAACCAAGTTCAACGTGCTTGGCCAGACCAATCCTCCATATTCCAAAACTGCTAAGCATGAAGTAGGACTGAATGTGTCTAGGCTAGGTTATGCTAGATTAGGCTAGGTTAGACTAGATTTGGCCTGGCCGTGCTAGACTAGGATTGAGGGATATCCACCCTTTGTTGGCTCCGTTCCGGAACAGGAACAAGCTGGGGGCTGGGAACAGCGGGAGGACCTCTGTCCTGTCAAACAAAATCCGGGCGGATTACAAAGATCTGAGGGGAATTTAGCAGCCCTGAGACTGAAGGTGTGTTTTTGGGTCCGCCACCTCCAGCACTACAAACAAGGTCCAAAGCCTAAGGTGTAACTAACTGACTGGTTGGTTGGATGGCTGAGTAGCTGGCTGAGTGGTTGGCTGTGTGCCTGACTAGCGGAGAGTGGCCTGACTTTGATCTCAGCTCAGGCCTCCCCTTGCCTCCCTTGCCCCCCCCCCCCCATCTTCCCCCCCATTCAAGTACAACACTGTTCGGTGTAAGATGAGGGAGAAGGCAGGTCCACTAGACAGAAGAATCGAACATCAGCAATGGGTAGGATCTTTCCAAAAACTCCCTCTTGTTAAACCTGGCTGGCAGGCAACAGCCAACACTGAGGACAATCTTTTTTTAAACGGATAACCAGCACATTTGGTAACTACAATATACTTTCCAGTATTTCCCAAATATGCCCTGAGATTTGTCTTAATTAAGCATTCTCTTCCTTTCCCTCCACACTTACCTGTCTGCGGTAAACTTCTGTTTTTTTTTTCCCCCTGGCATACCATGGATAGTAAAACCCCTCTGTCTGAACAGAGGAAATATACTGCAAAACGGTATTGATCTTTAATTAAAGTAGCTCTTAACCTTGGCTGTGCGGCACACCCCAGGCCAGAGAGTTAATTAATGTACTAATAGTCATAATATTTGTGCTGTGCATGGGGAGGTACATAAAATATTATCTATTGTGCGGGCAGTATATCAGAGCAACGATGGCCACGCTGTAGCCGGCCATGCTAGCTTGCGGTGCTGTGCGTATATCAATATTATTGAGATCCACACTCCAGACAGGAGAGTGAGTCTGTTAATATCTGCCCTGGTCTACCCAGCAGCACAGTAACACCAGGGATTCCCTGGGATCGCAGCTGGTATGCTGTGATGGGCCCTATGAGACGATAATGTCTTGGCAGCACCACATCACGGCACATCTGTAAGCCCTGGATGAGACCCCCTCCAGATGAGGTCCAGGGCTCAGGTAACTTCCCTCACATTCCCTCTCACGCCGGGGGCAGGAGGCCGGAGGAGCAGGCGGGGGAGGGTGGGGAGGGGATCAAAACGTCCTCCTGATGACCTTTCAGCAGCTCCACGCCATCAGTCCAACAGCCAGGTAACTACCACTAGGCCTAAGTCAAGTCATAAATAGGTCCCTAGGAGGGGAGAGAGGGGAGAAGGAACAGTGAAGAGCAGAGGAAAGCAGTGTAGAGGAGCAGAGAAGAGGACAGAAGAGGAGAGCAGAGGAGATGAAAGGAGAGGAGAGGAGAGAAGAGAAGAGAAGAGAAGAGGAGAGGAGAGGAGAGGAGAGAAGAGGAGAGGAGAGGAGAGGAGAGGAGAGAAGAGGAGAGAAGAGAGAAGAGGAGAGGAGAGGAGAGGAGAGGAGAGAAGAGGAGAGGAGATGCGAGGTGAGGAGAGAAGAGGAGAGGAAAGAGGTAGAAGGTGGGCGGAGGGGCTGGGCACACCGTGATATCAGCCTTTATATCTTTATTGATTTCCTCTCAGGATGCAACTATTAACATTGAGCTGTGCTTGCTGTGGATCTCCCTGCAGGTATAGGGGCTCTGACTCCTGCTCCAGCCTGGCGTAGGGAGGCAGACGGAGGGGGAGGGATGGAGGCGCAAGGGAGGTGTAGGCGGCATGCTTTTATAATTAAGGTCAGCTGGGATGCATTACAGCATTTGGAGGTGTTAAAACGGACCCTCCTCGGAGAGTATGTTGGCATTGCCCACGCTCGTAAATTAACCACGCTCCCCTGGTGATGCCTGGAACAGGGGCTGGTAGGAGGAAGGGAAGAGGGAGGAGAGGAGGGATGGAAGGGGAGGGAATGTAAAGATGAAGCGGGGTTTGATGGTGCTGTTTCTCTCAGAATCATTGATTTTGGCTGTGCGGGAAGAGAACTGCATGGAAAGACATCTTGTACTCTGTGCTGCAGTATTAAGGCACCACAGTCACCACAGAGAGAGAGAGGGAACCTACAGGAACAGGATGAAGACAAAGAAAATGTAAACACTGGACAGGTAAGTCAACAGATGCAAACACACACACAGGACAGAGGCGTGTGTGTAAGCTCACTTTGGGCCGACACCGGCTCCAATGAGGACGACCAAACAAAGCAGAGTCCTCACACCCACAAAGGAGCTGTTGGAGAAGTGGAGGGGGAGGGGGGGAGGGGAAGAGTGCGGACAAACAGAACGCAAGGGTTTCACAAACACCCTGTCATAAGGCATTCAGCAGGACAGGTCTGACTGGACCACTCTGCCCTGAGCCTGCACCAGAAGTTAGAGCGGGGACAACACCGTATGTACTCATAGCTGGGGCCTCCAGCGTGAAGCAGGGAGGGGGAGATGGAGGGAAAATGAGGGATGGATGATACAACTGAGTAAACAAAGTATGTCCTAGGACTAGGGATAGAGCTGGACTACAGCGGCATAGTTTCAATGTTTGGGGCTGGGGCTGGAGGCTGAGGTTAGGCTACGCGATGTCGGGGCTGGGGCTTGGGCTGCACTGCTAATTTACCGTGCTTGATCCCGCAGCTGTGATTTTACGGCTGCCACTTAGCACCCTGGGCCTTGGGGCCTGAATAAAGGTGGTCTGAAGAGGGCCTGGCCCCCCTCCCCCTAAAGCTGCCCCCCCCGAGCCTCCCCCCCAGCCCCCCCAACACTCTCTGACTGTGACTGTATGCTGAGACCCCATGCAGGCCACCTCTGGATTACAGAGAGAGGATCAGGCCTCGAAAGGCCCCACTATAATACTTGCTGCTGGGTGGAAAGCAAGTCTGTCTGTGAATGTGCTGCCGTCTTGATCTTTCTTGCCTCAAGCAGTCTGTTGGGTTTGTGGACTCTCCGTATGAACAAGTTAACAATCAGATCAGGATATGACACATCACCTGTGTGACTTCCTGTTGGAATAGCATGTGACCCGTATCCTGTCTCTTTTCCAATATAAAACAAAAAGCCATTGCCACTACTTCATACTGTCATACGGCCTATCTATTGTATAGCCAGAGCACATAAGCACATCACTATATCAAACGTCAACACTCACTAAAGCACCACCAACAGGATGTGTTAAAACACAACATGTCAGGGCAGCATCTACATCACAGCAGCAGCCATGGAGGGGCAGAGCATGACCAAATGAGACTTATTTATACAAAGTGCGTCGGCCATATTGGCTCCATGGAACACAGTCGCCCCCAATGGTACACTTAAATGGCTCACAGAGAGATTCAGGGGATGGCGCTGCCAAGTGGCGCTTTATGGGGACTATTTAACATAATGGTCAAATAAATACTGGTGTAAAAAAAACACCTGTGAATAGTGCCAGCAGCTTGCAGCCCATTACGATATTTTGTGTGTGACAGTTCGGCAATGTTCAACAGATTTCATTCCGTTTCACTGAAATGGAGATTCACATTTGGCGTTTTGTGTGTCGACTGAGTTGTGAGGTAAAAACCGATGGCTCAACATAGGAATTAAAAAATTTAACAAGATAGACAATTAAATAATTTAGATGAGAGCTGATCATATTATAATGATCAGGATTGTTTCAATATATTCAAGTATTTTTTATTTGTATTTGTTTTAAATAATTGTAAACTTTTAACTTTATGTATTTTCTGCAATGTAGAAAAATTTATCAAGCTTGTGTTTTCGACCATTCGTTTAATTAAACAAAGAGATGCCCCTGATGGTAAACTCTGGTGGTGATCAAAAACACACACACACACACACACACACACACACACACGCACACACGCACACACACACACACACACACACACACACACACACACACACACACACACACAGGCAACTTTTCAGCCTTGTCAAGATGATGACTTGGTATCTTCAAACTTTCTTCTCCTGTGTGCATAATCATGAACCAGTGTCACTCAAACAGAAGCAAAAATCAATACCACAAAATCACAATGACTATAATAAGACAGTGCCTCTGAAATGGTCTTGTCCATTTCCAACACGGAATTGTCTAGTGTAGTTTATTAAAGATACCTTGTTTTGTGGTTCAACATTTGTGTCTGAGTTTGTAGACAAGCTTTCTAAAAGCCTTTAATCCAAATCAGATTCCTGTACTCATGGTTTCCTTTGACCTTTGCCTAAACTCAAAATAAAATCCTAAACCTTTTAACTAATTGGTCCCATAATGATGAACTGTATCAGTTGCCTGAGCATTAGCGCTATCACTAACTGACCCATGTGTGACAGTGGCTTAAACCTGACCCCAGCTGACATCTTCTGAAGCTACTAACAACTTTAGTCCAGAATTAGTTTCCCAACCTGACTGTCTGGAGCAGTGGATGGGCCAAAGGTTATGTCATGAGGTTATGCATGACTACAATAGAAATTCAAAAAGTTTGAGCCAGAAAACGTCATGGCCATGAAATGTCCATGACATTTCATGCTTTTCAAAGAATGATACAGAACGTGTTTTTTCATCCCAGGAACCAGCACACTCTGCATTTTTCCGAGACCGTAGGTTACTCAGAGACAGGCCATTTCTACCACAATTTACACTCCCACAATTACACTGTTCTGCAGCAGACATTGTGTCAGTCCCGCCTACCTGACCCTTGACCCTGCAGACGCAGGGGAGAGTGTGTTTCCTGATTAACGGCAAGGAGAGGTGCGCCATTGCCGCCTGTCCTCCTCGAGAGAGGTGACAGCCTTCCAAGACTCTTTATGGAAATTAACTGCAAAACAGGGGCCAATTAGACCTGTGTTATTTAGAACTACTCGCCATCTCTTCACCCTGAATAATAACAGGCAGAGATATAAGTCTGCTCTCAGACTCTACAGCAAATTAATGTGAAGTTGGTGGCCTGCCAACACACTAGCTCATCTGAGATAGGGACGTGTGGGGAAAAAAATAAGATTTCTTTCTTGATAGCTTTACACACCTCAGGAATAAAACAAAGTCAAGGATGAGATTTAAGAATAGGTTAATAGATGCATTGCTCCAATGATAATAAACATGAGGACAGGAAATTAATATTACACCTGTGTGACCTGCATGTTTGATTGTAATGGACAGAATCTGCTGTGTTTAATAATGACATCATTAATGATAACATTTGAAATAATGTACATATTTGTGTGTAATATTGTTCTGAACGTAAACTTTCCCAAATCCCATAACTTTTTTTTTCTTCTTCCAAATACGTGAAACAACTGGGACTTAAGCATCTGTATAACATCTTTTCATTTGACTAGCAAAAGATAGGGGTCTTAGCGTGATACGCTGTCTTAATTTCCCCCTTTCTCCAGTCAGAGCAGGGGGCTCTGGCATCAGAGCAAGGAGGAGGGACCCTGCTCTGTGTGCTAGAATACACTGTGGAAGTTGCAAAGGGCAGAGTCTCTAGGAAATCTACTCTTTCTTTGAAAAAATGTCACGGGAGAGATAGGAGATTGGCACCACAAAGAGCCTAAAATAGCACAGGCTGCTACGCGTTGTCAGACGCGATTTGGGCCAAGACGCTGACTTTTGTTCTGCAATGTGTCGGCCACTGAAAGGGAGATGGGAGGTGTAAAATTGGGATTTTTTTCTCTTCCCTTGGTTATGCATGGGCGCTGGCTGGCCTTTTGCGCCCGGTAAAAGAGGATGCGAGGACTACGGTAGCTTGTAATGTCCCAATTATTCCTTGTCTGCAGGAAAAGGAACTCACCGTCATCACGTTTGAGTGTTATTCTTCTCCGGTCGAACAGAGGGAGTGAGTGGCATCGCTGGCCACAGAGCCGCCCTATTCATCAAAGGTACAGGGCCTGGCCAGGAGATTAGGAGCGGTCTCCAGGGCCCTCTCTCCATTCCCAGAGCTTCCAACGCACTCACATTCAGCATTCCTCCATTCTCTCCTCTCTCCACCCACGCAACAAAGGCCTCATATATTTTGCGGCAGGTTTGCCCCTCGGCCACATAATAGGATTAGGAATAATTTCTACAAATTTACAAAAACAAATCACATGGCAAGGCTTAAGAGTTTGCTAATAATTTCTCCATAGCTGATAGATCAAAGGGAGGCTCTGCAAGCTCCTGAGCCTGGCAGTAGGTTGACCCCGGTCAGGCATTTTTAATGAAAGGGTTAATCTTCTCAAAGGTGACTATTCAGGAGCAAGCGGTGTGACCAAATGAAGAATTCAGGTCTGGGAGAAGAGGGAGAAGACTGGCTTTTGAGAGTGCTGGGAGGACAGTGAAGAAGGTGTTAGAACTGTGTGATGCTGTTGCTTCGTCCCCTGGCAGACCTGACCAGGCCTCTGGACTCTGCTCTCTCTCTCTCCAGGCTCCATGGCAGGGAGAGGGACCAAAGGGACGTGCACACCTGACCCACATGCCCCAGTAGACACACAGTCACGCACCGGCAACACACACATACAGAACCTGTCTTTCTTTCTCTCCATAGTGAACTAAAAGTCCTCTAAGGCCTGGCTGTTGTGCAGAACCTGGGCTGAGCACCTCTTGTGCTATTGCAAGCACACATGCCCTCTTGTGAGTAATTAGTGTTGAATGCCTTCCAAAAGCAGAGAGTGCACTGCTGAAAAAACATGCCTTTATAAATGTATTAGCCTTGACTGGTTAAGTAGGTTTGGAAATCTCATCTTGACAGCGGGAAAATGGGCCTTTTGGTAATTAGGAACAAATGAAATTGCGCCCGCCATTTGGCTGTGTTCAGAGGGATTAATCAGAGAGATATTGACATTACATTGTTCCACAATTATCATTCATACGTTTTATGGTAATTGGGCATATTTCACTCAGAAATTAAGGTGTCTGAGGAAGCACTGCCGTTATAAACTCCACAAATCCAAACATAAATCGAATTCCTGAAATAATGCAGAGATATTTCACAACCAATTGCGGGTTATCTCTAGAACACGGTCTTGAAAAGAACCATTGAAAAATTAAGATATCCATCTTTTAGCTACAACGAAGCTGTTGATTATTCATTGCTGGAAGACCGATTTGTCAAATGAATCACCAGGAGGAGTAAAGCACCAACAAAGAGAGAGAGAATGGCAAGTATTGTAAAAATGATTGCGTAGCTTTGCTTTGTATTGCTCAATGCAGAAACAGGAAGAATGCTAATTGCCCATGTCATGTAGAATTTGCTCTCTCATTGGCGTGACCAGAGGCTACTAAGTAACTAAGTGCTCATAATCTCTATTGAGATACAGTCTTAGTATGACCCATGCACCTGGTCTTCACCTTTTTGTACTACACTAATACCGTCGCAACAGCACCCTCCTGTGTCAATTACCTCAGAGCACCCTTACCCCAGAAGCCTGAGGGGGCAATAAGCCAGGACTTTGCTTAACACCTCTATAAACGTGTTAGGCAAAGTCCAGCAGGATTTAACTGCATCTAATATGTTTACCCAGGATTGATCTGCCCACAACAAGGAGCTGTAGGTCCCACATAGGTCACAGTGGGTGCCGTGTCCACTATCTCTCTCTCTCTCTCTCTCTCTCTCTCTCTCTCTCTCTCTCTCTCTCTCTCTCTCTCTCTCTCTCTCTCTCTCTCGCTCTCGCTCTCTCTCTCTCTCTCTGTCTCTCTCTCTCTCTCTCTCTCTCTCTCTCTCTCTCTCTCTCTCTCTCTCTCTCTGTCCCTCTCTCTGTCACTCATTCTTACTCTCTCTCTCGCTCTCTTTCTCTCTGGCTGTCTCCCTCCTCTCTCCACTGAGGAACAAGCCCGATCACCCAACCTTGGCCTGGAAAGTATTGGAGCGCAACTTAATGAGGTAATTAGTCAAAGGTCAGGCTGACCCTGGGAGGCTAATACCTGTGACCTCCTGACCCTGGATTCCTGACACATGTCTCTGGAGATGGCAAAGGAAGGCGAGCATCAGAGGCTAGGCATCCCCCCACCACCATGCCTACACCACCCCCTCCAACCCCCCCTTCAACCCAACACCCCGGGGCCAGCCAATTTTCGCCCGCTCTCCCAGAACGTGTGATGTCGCGCAGCGAGACAGCAGCCCCCTTCTCTGATTTCAATTACTTCCTAATGCAGTGCCGATGCCAGGCAGAAAGTCTCCGGCTAACCCTATAAGCGCCTCACCTGTTTACTTAAAAGAAAGAGTGAGTTTCCAAAGATCCAGGAACGGCAGTGAAAAAGCGCATGGAGAAGGAGGAGGGATGGAGCACACAAAGCAGGTTGATATCCTCCCCCCTACAGACCCCCACCCGCCTCTCCTTCTTCTCCTTTTATCAGGTTACCGTGACTGGAGGCTTCATTAATCACACCCTCGACAGCCTCTGCTGGGGGGGGGGGGGGGGGAATCTAACTGCATTTGGCCCAATTAGGAGCTGCAGAGACAATAGGAACAGTACAAGTTGTGCCTTCATGGCAGGAGCCCTGCCATTACCCACAGAAAGGAAAGAATTAACCCTCGCAGCTCCCAGCCTCTCCTCCATTGATCCCGGGCTTTTGTGGCGTCCCCGGAGCGTGGCAGACAATTACAGATATTATTACATCTGCATTGATTTTTAGAAGGAGCCGAGTGTCTCTGAGCAATTAAAAAAATTACAGTTCGGAAGTGGGCCAATTAAAATGCCCCTGGGCCTTCGGGGTGGTAGTTGGAGGGATGGAGGGATGGAGGGATGGAGGGATGGAGGGAAGGGAGGAGGAGTGTGTGTGTGTGTAAGTGTATAAGTGTGTGTGCTAGGGGGTAAGGGGGGGTTGACTGTCAGAATGTCAGACTGTTCTCTCTTGGCAGTTTTTAGACAAGCTGCGCTGGAAAGCTTGCGAATGCACGTGAGTGAACACATAGACACACACACACACATACACTCACACACACACACACACAAATACATATGCACATCCCAAAGCTGTGACTTCTTAGGTCTATGGTCAACACAGTTGTTAGTCATCATTTTATACCTGGGTCTCAAAATATCGAAATGTATTAAAAGCTAAATCCATGATCTAAACAGTGATGAAAATATGTCTAATACATGTATAATAGTAAATAATTCCCAGAATGCTTGGCCAACCCTTCTTTCCTAATACCAGCACAATGTCCGTCTCTTCAGCTGGTACGTATTCAAACACATCTGTCTTGAAACAATATAACTTATTAATAACTAAACAATATAACTTATTACAGTTTTTCACAATTGCTAAAACACATTCTTAAAACAGTCACCCATTTTCTCAAAACTGTAAACACAAAACCTCATCTTCAAGCACTATTTACAAAACCTCTGAATCCTCTTGCAAAATGAAACTTTCGCCTCAAAACACTTTTACCTGTGCTCAAAATCAAGCTTTCGCCTCAAAACAGATTTACCTGTGCTCAAAATCAAACACTGCTCTCAAATCATAAACAAAGTGATCAAAATGATATACACTATCAAGCAGTCAGTAAACAATACACACAAAAATTGAAAACACATTGTTCAGAACATACAGTTCTCAAGGAGAAGTACATTTTTACGTAACCTCAAAACAAATTTCATATTTATCCGTCATTGTCTTTTGATGAACGACAACATGTTCTATCATAGTAGCTCAAATGTATCAGAAATTACTACTCTGCTTTGCTCTTTGCAATTTTTTTTGTTCTTTCTCCTCCTTGTACCCCTATACAGTACTGTAGCATGCATCTCACTACTCACAACTCACTCTTGTTCTTTGTTGATATGAACCTGCAACCAGTCAAAAATCTATTGAGCAGTCAGTACTGTTACTGTAACAAATGGAAAGCACAATGTTCAGGGCCATACAATTTGTTCATTGTACAGTATACAGCCTACAATGCACTGTACTACAGTATACAATACTACAGTAAAGGGACAAAAATCTAAGGAGTAAACATGTGATCAATGTGCTTCTTCTTTGTCTGGGCTGGGTCAGGCCAGAGCACTTCGTTGACATCACAAGCAATATTTTCCCACCTTCAACAACCTGTTTGCTCTCTGAACTGGCTTATAGTTAAGTTGTGTCACATCCTTTGAAACAAGTGAAATCAATTTTGAGTGGTTGTGTTTTGTCAATGACATGTTTTCTCTATTTGTATTTGATTGTTGCCATTTGTGTTTACCAGTATGGATGACATGTGCATTAGAGTGCAGAATGTGTTTTGAGAATGAGAATGTGTTTAGAGTTTTGCTGAAAAGTCTATGTGAGATCTGCAAATTGTGTTTTACCATGTGAAATGGTTTAAGGTATTGACAACAGACTGCACAATTAGCTACATGAGTTCAGACAACTGAGAACTTTGTTCAGCCGATGGGTTTTAGTGTTTTAGCAATTCAGAAAAACTGTAATTAACTAATATAACAATATTACGTATTTTCAGCGGGTTGGTCTGGACATAAAGTACATAGGTGACTGAACACTGTGAAATGGCCACAGATACTTGGTACTTGGTGTTTGTACGGGGCCATATTTACTTTGATTTCTTCGGTTTGAATGAGTTTGTGTCCACCATTCCTACTGAGTAGGATGAGTAAGACACACACGGCTTCAAGATGTCACACCCCATCTTCGACACTGGGAAGGTAAACAATGCTTCAGAACACGAGTCGTCTTTATGGGAAAACCCTTGGATACTTCTACACATAAACAGAGAGAATAAATGGTTAAATAAACAGCTATTGTTGAAGAGAAACAAGGACAATACCACTCCTGTCTCTGAACCGTAGTCTGTTCTTTATCACACGGCACACTGTGCTTGTTTGATGTGAGGAAAAGGTGTGTTTTTCTTTAATCCGTGAGCCATTCAAGTTTATTTCTTTCTTGGATTAAAAAACCTTCGAACAAAGGTGAGCAGTTTTAAAAACAAACAGTCTCGACAAATGGCGGCGAGGCGAGAGGAGAGAAACGTTC
>NC_085026.1:8832817-8881799 GCF_963692335.1 Osmerus eperlanus | reverse complement strand
GACCAGACAAGGTTCCCATCCCTCCAGGGAGACATCAGTGGGTCTGGCTGCACAAGAGGAGGAGGGCTATGGTGAATACCAGACTGATACTTCTTCGACAACATACACCCAAATGCGTTATTTATGATCCACAATCATTTACAATCACCCTTTTGTGCCCATAAGTGAAGTTGCTCCTTTAACATAATGTCTTGAATGAACGTTGATGATTTTGAATAATCCTCATTGATTTGAAAGAACCCCTCAGAGCCAATTTCTGCGCCTGCAGACTTTTAATTGATAAAACAGCGATGGACAGCCAATAGACCCCCAGTGAAAGGTAACATACCCTTACACAAACTTCATCAGGATGTCATTGAACTTGCATCCCACTGCTATGACTCACATTCACCCCATGAGCTCCAAACGATTCCAACTACGCAGCCCAGAGAGAAAGCCCCCCTGGTGGACCAGAAGGCTGCTGAAAACAAGACAACTGAAGTGAAAATCATGGCAATCACGCAACAGCCTTCACTTGCCGATGACACGCCTTCAGGTCGTGTTTGGGGAGTTCTGAAAGTGTGGATGCCTGGACATGTGCAGAACTTCAAATGGGAAGCAGGATTCAACATGGGTCAAAGACAGGAAAACTAAGGAGTTGAGATATGGCATGGGGGGTGGGGGTGATTCTCATGCAAATGGTTTACCAGCGGACACACCGTGCCAGTTGCATTAAGGGGACTGTTGTGTCAAGGGCAGACGTGAGGGGGGCCCCTTTTTCCGAAGCTCCCCGGGATTTTTTGTGCTCCCTAAAACCCCGTGAGAAGAGAGCTATAGGGTCCAGAATTGAGCTGCTAACTCGAGTTATGAAATCAACCTCAAGATGGGCTCAACAGGACAGTTTATAAATAAGCCTCTTTAGAGTCATCAAAAGAGTCCCAAATTACTGATATTGAGGGCAACCCAAACATCCTCCCATGTTCTCCCAGTCATGTATTTGATATTTGAATAAAAGGTAGGTGTTAGTGATGCTGTTCATCACTATACGGTATAGGGAAGAGTCAGTTAGGATCACTTTCAGTGAGAATTTGGTGGACACAACATAGTGAATCATCTCAGTAGGACAACTGTCTGTACATGTGACACGTGTGACACTTCATCACTTTACTGCCTGGCTGTCTGGCTGTGTCATTGCAGCACCATGTGTGTCTTTCTCCAACAGCCTCCAGCCCTCACACCCTTCCTTTAGCAATGTTTCGTGCCTCACAAATATATAGTGTGCTGCCTGTGAGCGCAGCCAATAGGTTGGTAACGTGAGCTTGTTAGGCAAAGATAAAGGTCATGGAATAGAATTTGTAAGCTTTGGGAATCCTTCAATATTGACCTCAGAGACGGTGTGTAACTCAAGGGTGAGGGGTGACCCCTTCCCACCCCAACCACCCCACTGACCACCAGCTGGACACGTCAGACCACACCCTCCCTCCACCTCGTCAGACTCAGAATGGATAAATTAATCTAATGAACGTTTAGTCAGCGGGGGGGGGGGGGGGGGAGATTTCAAACGCAATGTCTGGACATTTTCCTTTTGTCCAGTCAAATGGCTGTATATGTCTATGAATGATGTATGCAGTAAAACCTTAAAAAATACCTTGAATGCATTGCCATAGAAACAAAGGACCAGTTTTGCTTTTCCAGTATTGCCTACGTTCGAGACGGTGTATTTTTACGTATAGCAGTACAATGAACAAAAACCCTGTCTTATTTCTTATCTGGAGATCAATTGTCAGATACACAGAGTTGCACAGCATATTGCAGTTGTGGTATGATTACAGCTCTTGTCATTTAACCGAACAATAGTCAAGGTACACGCTTTCAGTGCTTTGATGATGCTTCACAGCTTCTGAAGGTGATTGAACAAAAAAAAGAAGCTTTTGATGCTCCCTTACTCTCTCTCTCTCTCTCTCTCTCTCTCTCTCTCTCTCTCTCTCTCTCTCTCTCTCTCTCTCTCTCTCTCTCTCTCTCTCTCTCTCTCTCTCTCTCTCTCTCTCTCTCTCTCTCTCTCTCTCAGAAAGGCTGGGAGATGGAGAGAATGTGGAAACAGTCTCTACTCCGTTTTTTCTTTCTTTCCCCCAGCCCAAGGCGAAGCGGACCAGGCAGAGACCAGACTCATGTAGTGGTTTCCCCCGGCAGCCAGTAAGTGCCAAGCCATGTCAAAAATGACATGCATCTCCTGTTTCCGAGGCCTGCCATGCATGTGATGTGATGGGCGCATGAAGGCAGTTCCTGCAGAGAATAGTGGGGGGTCATTATCAAGCCTCTTAGAATAGCGCCCCCCCCCCCCTGCCCTCCCAATAAGTCCATGCAAATGAACCACAGCGCTTCTAATTTCCACCCCACCCCACCCCGATCAGTGTAATACATTAGCCATGCCGGGAACATAATTCCCCAAAGTTTTACTTGCAGCTCTCTCATTTCACATGTGTCATTGAAATGTACATATGATAAATTAAGACTCCCCCCCCCCCCCCCCTTCCCTTCTTTAAAAACTGGCATCTTCACATGGGCGCTCACACAGGGTCTTCCGGCCCACGCCGTGCATGCAGCCTCAAAAGGGCGTCGCGTCACGGGGTCTGTGCAATTCCATTTGCATGTCCCTCCATCCCTCCATCACACACACTTATCTGGTTCACTTCACCACGGCTACCATTTATATCACTCGGAGGTGGCTGAAGGGCGGTGGAGCGGGGGGGGGGGGGGGTTAGCAGCCATTTTCGAGGCATGGGGAGAGTGGGGCCGAGGCAAGGTGGAGGAAAGGGGGGGGGGGGGGGTGCAGGAACGGCAGTAGCACCCCCCCACACACACTCCCCCACCCCCAGTGCCCCAGAAGGCTGTCCTCATTGAGACAGCAATGACACCATGACAAGCCTGGTTTGTGCCCCGGGCTGGGAAATGGACTGCTCCCTGTAACACTCCCCCTGCCTTGATAGGCAGGTCCCACCCCTTCAGCATAGCCCAGGTCTTTCTCAGCCCGCTAATATCCCCCAGATTACACACAAATGCACACATTGCATGGACACACACATGCACACACACGTGTCCATACACACACACACTCAGCTTCCTACTATAGCCCAGATTGAAGACCAAGACCCCAAGGTCAGGCTCACAGGGAACGCTCCTTTTACTTCACCAGAGAACCGCTTCATTTACCCTCCCTCTCTTCTTTCTCATCCTTTCTCGCTCTCTCTCTCTTTCCTCTTATCTCTACTTCTCTCTCTCTCTCTCTCTCTCTCTCTCTCTCTATCTATCTATCTATCTATCTATCTTTCTCACTTATTTCTACTTCTCTCTCTCTATATCTCTCTTTCACTTTCTCTCTGACACCACTCTCTCAGTTTCTCTCCATTACTCAAAAATGTGTATATTTACAATAACTGGTGTCTGGGGAAGGGAGGCGAGGGGAAGGGAGAGAAAGGGAGAGGAGACCATTAGGAGAATAAAGAGAGGTGCTGCCTCACGGCCGAGCTTCACAAGCCAATAGAGCAAATCAAATTGGGTCTTGTTCTGTGGCTAGACACAAGCACACACACACGCACACACACACACACACACACACACACACAGGAGTGTTGTGACAGTGGCATAGGCCCAGGCAGCTGACAGGCAGAGCCCTGGGGAACTGATGGCAAGGCCGGGCATGTTTAGGGGTGTCCCCCTGAGGGACAGAGCCAAGAGCCCCAAATCTCCAGGGCCTCTGGTGAGCTGGTGGAGGAAGTGGACACCGATCAGAACCACGCTCGCGCGATGTGCTTTACAGAGCCTTTACCAGAGGACGTCTTTCAAAGCAGAACCATAGGAAACAGCACAGATGTTCGTGGTTAAAGAATTCCATGGTTATCTTTCGAGCTCAAGGAACAGTTAAGTTACCCTTTCTTGGACAGTGTCAATCTCCAGTCAGAATAACAGGCTGTGTCAAAGCTTCTTGTCTGACAGACATGTTGAATGTGACTGTCCCTCCACCCTGGTGTGATTACATGAGTTCCATGCTTCTCAGTTGCTTCAGGTGAGAGCCATCGCCATCCTGAGGAATTGGCACCAGGACAGGAGACTAGGGCACTAAAGTTAATGAATAATGAGTGCAAGAGTCATTGTAAAGTGTCGGTTATAATAGAAATACAAGTTAATAGCACAAAAGCCCGCACAAAGTAATGTTCTCTGCCAAAGATGTGATACCAAATGCCCACCAGGCACTATTCATTCCAAGAAAAATACAGGAACAGGAGCAAAAAATACATGTAATGCATACTCCTTGTTCGGTTTCTCCTGGAGATTACCCCAACAAATCACTCTGGTTCAATTCATTACATCCTTTCATAGGAGGGGGCAGATATGTGATAGATGGCTGTGTGCAAATGGGCATGTCGTAATAGAAAAATGCACAGTGTTTAATTAAGGGTCTTGGACAAAGAGTGGATTTTGGTTTCTCTCCGTGTCTATATAGGCCCCGTCATATATCAGACATCAGTGTTGATATAAGGGGCTGGGCTGCTTGCTATCTTTATGGCTTTATATAAAAAGACTAGGATCATCATGTTCTGTAGTTCATATACCTTCACCCACACAGACAACTCATCCCAGCAGAGAGATTATAAAACAGGAGCGATTGAATGATGCACATTGTCTTATTCAGTTAAGCGCAGACTGTAAATAGCCTGTAGTAAATAACTATAGTCTGTAAGTGGGTTGGCACACACAGAAAAAAGCAAAGGAAATGCTGATGAGTCTATCAAATTAGATTCCCACATGTCCATGTCTCTGTGGGGTTGACAGCATGCCGTTCATGTATCACTCTTAAACTCAAGGTTTTTGGACTGTGGTTCAGAGGTGGGACGACGTCGTAACAGGTGTACCATCCATCGGTGCGACTGAGGAGGATAGACGGGGTTGTGTGTGTGTGGGGGGGGGGGGGGGGGGGAAGGGGAGGGGGGCAGAAGGAGGAGGGGGGGGTGGCAGCATGGAGAATGACGGCCGTTTTTCTCTTCAAGCTTGAACTCCCTGTATTCTGTCGCTCTCCGTCTCTCCTCCCTCTTTAAGTCTCCCTCCCTCGGTTCCTCCCTCCCTGTCTACTGCCTCCACTTGCAGCCTCTCTGTTTGACGTGTCTAAGGAGGGCCTCCTGTTGGTTGCTGCTCAGGCAGCGAAAAGAAAATGGGAGTTTAAGGAAAGAAAAAAAAAAGCACACAAAAAGCGCCGGGCTAAGAAAATGGCAGAGTGGAGTGGCTAAAAGCAACATTTTCCCCTCGACATCCTTTCTTCGCCTGCCGCTCGCCCCTCCGTCAAGTCCCTTCCATCTCGCTCCGCTGACACAAATCCTATGGCACTACTTTTGTTTAAGGCAGGCCATTAATGAAGAGCTCTCCAGCTAAATACATCTTTATTCTGCTATTAACTGTGGCGCTTGAAGCCGGAGCTGAAGAGGGAGGGAAGGAGGGAGGGCGAACGAGGCCCCTTCAACGTCAAGGCGTTTAAAGCCACTCTGCCATCAATCAGACCTTGTGTCCAGTAAGTGCTGCTTACATTTACATGAAATATTCATAAAGCATTCACATTCTGGTCTCCACCGGCCCTAATCATTACTTTTAGGCAACCCCCGTTCACCCCCACTTCCCTCAAAGAGAGCTACAATCATCTTGGTGAGGGGAGGTGAATTATGGGATGCGTCCTTCCCTTTGTGTGACCGGGCGTCCCGTAGGTAGAGTGTTTTGTTCTAATACAAAAAGCGCCAGAGACTGTCAGAGGTCTTCGCCTCTTTCCCTCCATGTTTCCACACGTTTCACACCACCACTCCATAATCTACTGGCTTTAGGACTTTGTGTATGCATGCGGGTGGAAAATCTTTGTCAAAATGTGACCACTTTACCATGAACTTTGTGAGGCCAAGTCATTACTGATGTGAATCCATGGCTGCTAGATTGATGCATTTCAATGCATAACAAGTGTATTTGTGTGTGTGTGTGTGTGTGTGTGGGGGGGGGGGGGCAGGGCAGAAAGATTTAATTTCAGTGCAACTTCATCAACCACCAACTTTCTTTAATTGATCACATTGAAAATTATTTCTATGTCATCAGCCTCTGACCAAGATTAACATCATTATAATGCAAGGAGTGTGATGTTTTCTCATCACTCACGTTGAATCCACTGAAAGGCCCATCCTGTAAAAGGTTATGCTCTCCGCTGTATTCAAACACACATTCCTCAGCCTACACTGATGAGGAAATTCCATGCCATTCTTTGTCGATTTGCAATTCTTATTGCAGGGAAAAGTTAATCTACCTAAAGCAATAACTCAGCGGATGGTGCAGCTTAAGCGAAGATGTCCTGTTCTCCTCGTCTTGCATTTCAAACAGGGCAGAGAGTGCTGTACCATTTTCCAAACACAACTGAGCTAACACTGATTTATTACTTGAGTTTATATAACTCTTATTAGGAATTCATGGACCTGGCAAAAGGGATTAGAGCGTTTATTTCAGGCAGGGAAATGATCCTGTCATTAATGGTCGATACTTTCATCGTCGTTTTAAACCGGAGGAATTTGCCCGGTGACGAGTCGCGGCGGACATATCAGGGTTGTGCAGCTGTACTCGTTATCTATGGGCGACCCGCTCCGCATGGTGAACGTGGACCAGCGCCCATCAAACGTGGATTAGGCTGTCAATCACAGTGCCGGCGCCTATATTCTGTTACAATTTTCCCCAAATGTCACCAAGATCAGAGTAATTTCTTTGCTAATTGCGTCTCGTCTCCTTTTAAAGCTGAACGTTTAATGGTTTTGTTACACTGCGTGACATGCCGCCGTTTCTCTCATATTGGCACGGTGATGAGCAGAAAGAGGGGAAGAGCTTTTGTTTAGAGATGAAAATGAATGAATAAATGACTGGTAAAGTTCAAAGGGCGTATTTCTGAAATGGCAGCACACAAAGGGAGAAACACTAAGAAACGATCCGAATCTTGCCGTAGCGTGACATCAATTACAGCATGTTCTCATTAGGAGTCTTGCTCCTCAAGTCAGAGGGAGCTTTTCTTGAGTAAAACACATTTTTCTGAAAGAGCTGGCTTGTTAGGTTTTAAGATCTGTGTCAAAGTCAGCTCAACAGCAATGCCGAAGATTCGCTCTTTTTCTCACTTTTGGACATTTCACCGAGTGATGTCATTTGAATAATTGATAGCCTATCTGTTCTATGTTGAACTACGAACTCATGATGAGGAATTAGGCCATGTTGTATCAACTATGCAGCAACTAATGTATCCCTCTCTACAAAAACTATGTAGCCTAGTTTTAGTAAATATTCCATCGAAATAACTGTTTCTGTTATTTTTCCTTTTATGAATATGAAATTACTTCTGTAACCAAAATACTGTTTGAATGCAGAAACACACATTTGATCGGATGCCTGATAACAACACTGTTTGTATAACTGCACAATATGAAGATATTTGCCAGTAGTGACAAGACAAAATCAATTTGTTTGACATATTTTAGGTCTGTGTTTACAGTAGCAAATGGTTGTTTGTTTGCTCTCCAGTCTGTTGACACATGTGCCTTGTTTAGCCATACTTACAACCAATAGCTGTTTACATCAGATTACATTTGTAGACAATATCATATGACAAGTCATCTTTATTTGGCATGTCATTGTACATGTCATTTTAACGCCTGTAACTGGTCAAAGAAGTAGGAAAGCAAGCAGAACTACAAAGTAGTTGGTATGTCTGTAATTCTGAAGTTATTAAATATTTGTTTTCAGTGTCTGGAATAAAAAAATATTTTTTGAAAGGGTGTGGATTTAAACCATACTTGAAAATACCGAAACAGGCTACTGAAACTGCCAAAATGTGACAAATGTGATTCACAAAATGGAACTTAAATTCAACTGTAACTTTCACTTGAAATTAAGCCCAGAATTGATCAACGGAATTTTACTCTTTGCTCCCAGAAGCTAAATGTATGCGTCTTGATTTACAAATGAGAGGACAGTTTGACTGGCCTTGTGTCTGCTGGATGAGCAAATGGTGCAATTAGCTTTATAAAGGGAAAGGTGTTTTAAATACATTAGCCTGCTGTCAACAGACATTTTCCTGGCCACTGCTAAATGCAAGAGGACAATTTGTCCTCTGTATTTAATATTACAGCAGTAGATAATAGCCCATTTTTGCAGATTATGCAAGGATGATTTAACAGAAAAATCTACCAGGAAAAAGGTCATTAGACAATATTACTGTCACACACAATGCAAGTGAGCTCTCATGAAACCAGGAGAGATTTTTGTTCAAACTTGTCAAATTGTCTTTGCTGAGTCAAAGGCTCTCCATAACTCTTAGATTAAAACTATAGTCTGAGGAAGGTCTCCTTGGTAATGAGATGAGCTACCAAGTTAAATGGACCTTAAGTATATAGAAGGTGTGGAGGTGAAAACCTTGATATGTGTGTATGGTCAAAACCACAATAATAAGTGGCATTGTCTGATGATCTCAGTATTACTGTGGCTGAAGTGACACTCAACCAGATAATAAGTACCATATGTCAGGAGTAAACATGCTACTTCATTTAGTACAGAAATAGCTAGTTTAATTGTCCAGTAATGACTGCATGTGGGAGTGTGTGAGTCTGTTTCTGTTTGTGTGTGAGCATTTGCACGGAACTTGTGTGTGTGTGTGTGTTTGTGTGTGTGTGAATCATTACAAGGGTTAGGGAAGGAGTTGCATCCACAAGCAATATGGCTGCATAATTGGTGCTGTCCCTGCCACACAGCGCACTCTGTGGGTGCTGTTTCTGCATGTTGCCCAGACTCCCTAATTACTGGGGCTTTCACAGGGAGGTAAGGGAGAAGCTGGGGAGAAGGATCCCTGCGCCGCCTGATTCTGTCAAGCAGCAGGTTCTCTCGTCTCGTTCACAGCCAGGCAGCCCAGAATCCCTGGAGTGAGTTTGGGAGAGACCCAGGGACTGGTCATATCAACAAATCATAATCAAAAGCCCAAAATTGTCAGCTGTCACACACTTTATGTGATCTTGGTCCTCCTCCCCTGGCCCGCCAAATCATACACACACACAAGCACACAGCATGCAAACACACACACTCACATACTGTAGCACGCCCCTGGCCCTTGAAATCTCACACACAAGCACACACACACACACTGAATAGTGCACTTTAGAAACAAACATTGGATGCAATGGAACATACTCTTTGGGAGTTGATATGAGTTGATTACTACACATGGGAAATCTAGGGGATTTAATTCTCTTTCTGTTCTTCCGGTAGTTCTGTTGGTGGTTTTATTAGAGGTAACTGAAGGTCACTGACAGTGTGTCCGAGTCTGGCTTTGTACCTCTAAACCAAAGAGTGTGCTGAAGGTCCTTGGATCTGTTCCACCACTTCAAAATCCAACCCTTTAAAGACCTACGATACGACTGAGAAGTTTCTGTATTCATCCCAGCGTGCTGCCGTTCAAAAATAACACATTTGCTTTATTGAGTGAGGCCACAGGCAAACAATACAATTTTATTGTGTCCAACTCTCTTTTCAGACAATCCCAAACTTGTGCTCCAATTCAGGAGAGGGTGGAAGGCCTGTGTGGCTTTGATCGCCCAACTGTTACTAAGCAGCTTTAAGGGGTCTTAAAAGACCTAAAACGTATAAAATGAACGGATCAAGAGCAAGAAAAATTTGACGGTTCAGAGGCAGGTTAGGCATCAAAAAGTAAGAGCATTCCCATACTATATATATCCAGTTAGGGCATATTAGCAGCCACCAGATGACAAAAAAATTGAATCTCAGAGCCGATTAGCACCGCATTTAACCCCTTCACATGAAAGAGGGGAAAACCCCCCAGCTTCACTCTTCTCTGTCTCTGCTAGCCTTGTATTTATGTGTGAGGGGCTGTCCACAGGGTTAACACACAGAAACAACAGAGATCTTTAACACACTGTTAATACAGACTGAGGCTGTCCTTGAACCCTGAACATGCCCCACAATAGAAAGCAGTAAAGCAAGTTAAAAGAGAAGCCTCATGCTGCAGGAAAAGAAAAAAGGAGAACCAAATAAGATGAAGAAATGAAAGCATTGTCCAGTGGTAGCTTTTGCTTCAAAAACAAAACAGGGGGAGATAGTCCAAGGCCATGATGTCATACTGGGGGACCAGCCTCAAAAAGGAAAGGGCTGAAATGCAGTATCAATGCTATACCACACCCCACACGCTGCTCTTTGAATCCTCCGCTCACAATGTTCTCGATCCTTTACCAACTACTGAGAATCTGTGGTGCTCCGGGTGGCTCACCAGGTAGAGCATGTATCACATTGGCCTTACCGCAGCCTTACCCTTTGCTGCATGTGGTCCCCTTTCCCTGTCTACCTTAAACTGTCTCCATCCAATAAAGCATATCTTTAAAAACCACTACTTAGAATCAATATATATCTAGGAACAGCCTACATAGGAAAAACGAGGACAACATCTTTGAATAAAACAGGATTGTAGATATACTAAATACTTCAATGTTAGCTACATACTTTACAATAGGACAATGTACATTTGCCTATGGCATCACCTATGGTGTCTGCTCTGCAGCCATCCAGACTGTGACAGATGCATGTTGTTTTGCTGCAATGTCATACAGCTACAACACAGTGTGAACACACGACTGGATGGGTGTGAAGATGTGACAGTGATTCTGCAGCACTGTTCTCCTGATCTGGAATCATTTTTTATTAACTGTAGATCTTTTTACTCGCCACGAGAGCTTGCATCATTCATTCTGGTTGGTGTCTACATGCCTCCGCAGGCTAGCATCAACGAGGCTCAACGTGTGCTCGCCAGCCAGATACTGAGTGTGGAGCATGAAAATCCGGATTCCTTGGTTATTGTGCTAGGCGACTTTAACAAAGGCAATCTCACTCAAGAACTCCCAAAATATAGACAATTCATCAAATGCCCTACCAGAGAAGGAAACACCTTGGATCACTGCTACTCTACAATCAGCAAAGCATACCATGCGGTCCCCCGAGCAGCACTGGGTCACTCTGACCACGCCATGGTACACCTGATTCCTGCATACAGGCAGAAGCTAAAGCGCTGTAAGCCTGCTGTGAGGACATCAAAACAGTGGACCAGTGAAGCTATGGAGGATCTGCGGGCGTGCTTGGACTGCACTGACTGGGACATGTTCACGACTGCTACCAATAGTCTGGATGAGCTCACAGAGGCTGTGACATCATACATCAGCTTCTGTGAGGACTGCTGTATACCAACACGCACCAGGGTAAGCTACAACAACGACAAACCCTGGTTTACAGCTAAACTCAGAAGGTTGAGGTCAGAGAAAGAGGCCGCGTTTAGGAGTGGGGACAAAGACAGTTTCAAGGAGTCGAAGAACAGGTTTAGCAAGGCGGTGAGGGAGGCTAAACGACTGTACTCAGAGAGACTAAAACGCCAATTCTCTGCAAACGACTCTGCTTCTGTCTGGAGAGGGCTCAGGCAGATTAACAACTACAAGCCCAGAGCCCCCCACTCCACTAACGACTCCCGCCTGGCCAACGACCTGAATGAGTTCTACTGCAGATTTGAAAGACAATTGGACAGTCCTGAACTACCCCTTCCCACCCAGGAGGCCTCCCACCTCCCCCCCTCTACAGTGACGACTCTCTCCATTCAGGAGGGTGAAGTTAACAGACTTTTCAAGAGGCAGAATCCCCGCAAAGCAGCTGGGCCGGACTCTGTCTCTCCAGCCACCCTCAAGCACTGCGCTGACCAGCTGTCTCCGGTGTTTACCTACATCTTTAACACCTCCCTTGAGACATGCCATGTGCCAGCCTGTCTCAAGTCCTCCACCATCATCCCTGTGCCCAAAAGGCCAAGGCCAACAGGACATAATGACTACAGACCCGTCGCCCTGACCTCTGTGGTAATGAAGTCTTTCGAGCGCCTGGTGCTGGCACACCTTAAATCCATCACTGACCCTCTACTGGACCCCCTGCAGTTTGCCTACAGAGCCAACAGGTCTGGGGACGATGCAGTTAACATGGCCCTCCACTTCACCCTACAGCACCTGGACTCCCCAGCATCCTATGCCAGGATCCTGTTTGTGGACTTCAGCTCTGCCTTCAATACCATCATCCCCGCCCTGCTTCAGGACAAGCTCTCCCAGCTGAACGTGCCTGATTCCACCTGCAGGTGGATCACAGACTTCCTGTCTGACAGGAAGCAATGCGTTAAGCTGGGAACACAAGTCTCTGACTCCCGGTCCATCAGCACCGGATCACCTCAGGGCTGCGTCCTTTCTCCTCTGCTCTTCTCCCTGTACACCAACAGTTGCACCTCCAGTCATCCTTCCGTCAAACTCCTGAAGTTTGCGGACGACACCACCCTTATTGGGCTCATCTCTGGTGGAGACGAGTCTGATTATAGGTGGGAAGCGGCCAACCTGGTGACCTGGTGCAGCCAGAACAACTTAGAGCTCAATGCTCTTAAGACAGTGGAGATGGTTGTGGACTTCAGGAGGAACACAGCCCCACTCACCCCCATCACCCTGTGTGACTCCCCAGTCAACACTGTGGAGTCCTTCCGCTTCCTGGGCACTATCCTCTCCCAGGACCTCAAGTGGGAACTGAACATCAGCTCCCTCATCAAGAAAGCACAACAGAGGATGTACTTCCTTCGGCAGCTGAAGAAGTTCAACCTGCCAAAGACAATGATGGTGCACTTCTACTCAGCCATCATTGAGTCCATCCTCACCTCCTCCATCACCGTCTGGTACGCTGCTGCCACTGCCAAGGACAAGAGCAGACTGCAGCGTATCATCCGCACTGCTGAGAAGGTGATTGGCTGCAATCTGCCTACCCTCGAGGACCTGCACACCTCGAGGACCCTGAGGCGAGCGAGGAAGATTGTGGCCGACTCCTCCCACCCTGGACACTCCCTGTTTCAGTCACTCCCCTCCGGCAGAAGGCTGCGGTCCATCAGGACCAATATCTCACGCCACAAAAACAGTTTCTTCCCTTCCGCTGTTGGCCTCTTCAACAAGGCCAAGGGACCACACTGACTCTAATGACTTCTTGCTTAAAACACACTGCTTTTTGCACTGCATTACAAAATGGTATCTTGTACATTTGTATTTTTTGTAATATTTGTATTTTTGTATTTTTATATTGTAATTTACGGCAACTTATATTTTATTTTATTGTATATTTAATTCTATTCTAATCCCACTTAGTACTGCTAGTTTATGTACCCTTAGTATAGATAGTCCACATATTTAAATTTTAGGTATATGTTTATTGTATGCACCTTCCTGCCAAAGCAAATTCCTTGTCTGTGCAAACTTTCATGGCAAATGAATCCCATTCTGAACACTTGATTGGTGAGTCTGTCATCGCAAACTAATTTCTCATTGGTTAGAGAGGTGAACGATGGGGCTGACCTTGGTAATGAACGCGGCTGGTTGCAGATAATGATAATTGTTATTTATCCCTGGGCGGCCCAGGTTGATGCGGGGCTCCTTGCCACGTGGAACCCCTCTCACTTTGGTAATTAAGCCTGTTGATACTGTAGGATGCTTACCTGCAATTACTCCATTATAATGAGCACCAGAGGAAGGGATAGAGAGGGAAGGAGAGGTCAACCAGAAGCAGCCAAGCATTGGTGTTTTAATAGACACTTAAATAGTCTTAATTAAGCTCCCAGTATTGGAGAAGCTAGCTTGCGGATAATGTCGACAGTTTCAGGCGTCCAAAAGTATCTCTAAGGGGCTTAGTTTTGGAAACGCAAATGAGAAACTATTCAGACAATTTAAAGGAATGTTTCTCTCTCTCTCTCTCCCTTCACCTCTTTCTCTCTCGTTTGGGAGGGAGGGAGTTGTTTTTGCAGCACTGCCCAGAGGAACATCTCTGCACCTTATCCTCGTTAGTCCAGGGAGTCTTGGCAGGTTTCACTGAATGGCGACGGGTTTTGGCAAAGACATGGCAGGTTTCACATGCTCTTGGCTGGCTTTGTGTGCTTGTGTGTGTGTGTGTACACCTGGGTATGCATGTACAGATTAGTAAAGGAAATGTGTAAAATAAAACATGGGACAAGGTATCCAAACTTAGTCCATAACTGAGCTCCTGTTTCGATAAAGCGGTTGATAAATCATTGTATTCACAAGTCAGTAAAGCTGTCCAGTGACATCTCCTCACTACAGGATATCACAGGCTCACATACCATCTCCTGTCGCTTATCAATTCACCACCGATTTACCACCACAGTGTTTACATAGACATCTCAAGTCCATCAGACTCACAGTAGCAGTGGTGGACATATCAGTTATCCTTACAGTGTACTCTGTTGAGGTAATCTGAGATAACCCCATGGTTCTCCAGCCACTTCTTCTATGGTTTACTTTTGTTCAACACTAATCTAACACAGTGCTGTCGGTTTGTCTCTCTCTCTCTCTCTCTCTCTCTCTCTCTCTCTCTCTCTCTCTCTCTCTCTCTCTCTCTCTCTCTCTCTCTCTCTCTCTCTCTCTCTCTCTCAAGCCTGTATCACCTGCCTACAGTGCTACAGTAGGCTATTAGCTGTCCTCGACCAGGCGCAGCTATGCTGGTGTGATAACAGTCATTAGGCTGACTGGGGGTGGAAATGGAGGCTTATTAGAGGAGCATAGAGATCCAGAAGAAAAAAAACAAACGCTTCGTTTACAGGTTCCATCGCTATGCAAATACATAAATACACCTTGGACAAGTCTATACCGTCATTACACCTGTGTGTGTGTGTGTGTGTGAGAGAGAGAGAAAGACAGCTGCTCATTAACACATTGTGTTGTAATAGGTTCGGCAAATGTCTGAGTATCAATTAAAACAGACACGTGTGCAGGTCTGTTTTTTGAAATCTAAATGTAATTGGTAGTGTTATTAAAGTGTCTTTTCCGCAGTTGAAATCAATACTGCCGATATGATACTGAACTTGTGTCCAAAAAATGTATACTTGTTATTAAAAAAATGAAAAAGTGAGTAGATGACATTTGGTATCAGGCACGGTTTCATGTTAAAACACATATGTAGCCTACTTATTACTTTCTAACACATCCCTTGAATGCTCGATATGCTGTAATTTTCAGTTTGACATGGCGAGGATGATTAGAATCCATCCATACTTGCTTGAACCCTTAAAAGCACAGACACGCTCAAAATAATTGAGGACATTTCTTTCAGAAATATGTTTTTTTTCATTTCCAAATGTACAGCACGCAGTTGCAAAGTTAATACATTCCACTTATAGATTCTTGTTTATGCTACCCTTCCATACTCCATGGAGGTCCATCTCTTTCCTCTTCACTCTCCCACTGAGCATCTTCTCATCTCATCCCTTTCTCCTTTCTTTTTTAATGAAACCGTCACAAACAGACGGTACCGGCAAGGTCTGGAGTCAAATGGATCAGAAAACACTTTTCTTTTTGACACATTTAGTGCATAACATGCTTCCAGTGCGAGCTCCTAGAATGGGCAGAATTGTGAAATGTGCCAGAGTGGCTCCCCACTGTGCAGTAAGCTCGGGCTTTGATGTATCGAGCTGTAATGTGGTTGTTATCCATAATCGGCTTGTATTCAGGAGGGCCATGGCTGAAAGAGAGGTAGAGCAGGAACATGGACTCCGGTGCATAAAAATGCGACACTCTCCCCTCAAACCCCCCCCATTCACCAACCAGCACCTCAACCGTCAGCTAGCCACCTAACTGTATGTGGGGGGTGGGGGCAGAGAGGGGATTGGGTGTGTGTGTGGGGGGTACGCCAGCACATATAATTCCATGACTGCGGCATGAAGTGTTTCATTTTTTTGGTAACAAGGATTTATTTGGCTCTCCAAGTTAGCCTGCATGTTTCCCGACCTGCGAGTCCTCCCATTGGTGCGTCAAGTTAATTACAGTAGTTGACATTTATGCAAATAATCTCTTTCTGCGTGTTTGCGATAACCCAAGTTTAAATAGGAAATAATCCTAATGCTGTCACTTTAAGCCATGATCCTGCACGAAGAGTGGAAGACAGGGGCTGATCTTTCGATATGTTTGATTGTAATACTTTTGAGTAGATGAGAGATATTTTTGCATCGCTTAATACTTAATATGACTATCAACAGATGGGGGTACAAAGAAGAGGTTAGAAATATTGAGGCTTATTGTACAGTAAAGTGACAACTGGGAATGCAGTTTTAATGTTGCAGAGAGCGCATTGAATATAAACACAACATAGGACAGCACAATGCCATAAAAACCCTTTAATAGCTTTCTCTGAGTGTTTTTATTATACAAGTCGTAACATTATCAACTGAATACTTAAGACCAAAACTCAGACTTCAAATGACTATTGATGAAAAAACAACAACAGTTGAGGTGTGTTGTGTTCAATACACACATTTTTAATGATGTTACAGTCTGAAAGGTCTGATTGCATGGCGAGGGATGATTAAACCGAGCACAGAGATTGTGATCATTGCAGGAAAGGTCTGGCATATTATTACCATGCAAGCCTGGCTCTGGGTTCTAATTTACAGCTGATAATTTGCTCATGAAGGCCTCCACTGATTAGACTTCTTTGTTGCACCAACAGTTTTTAATATAGTGTGAATTACCCACTGAGGTTGTTTTTACCACCCGGACTGCGCTGGAACAAGCTGAGAGAGAAAGAGAGAGAGAGAGACAGAGAGAGTGTGAGAGAGAAAGAGAGAGAGAGAACGAGAAAGTGAGATAGGGAAAGCAAGAAAAATAAATAAAATTTAACTAAAAAATAGATAGTGTGTGGTCGGGAAAGAGGGGGTGTGTAGGGGAGTTGATAGCCGACTGGCGTGTTTGCAAAGTCCAATCAAAAGGAGGACCCGCACTTCCACAACACAGAGTGACTCTCTGACATTAGCTCCGGTGTAATGGCTACATTCTGAGCCCTCCCTGATTGAGTCTCCCGGGCTGAATGGAAGTCTACTAGTTAGGCATCATTATGGGGGGGGGGGAGAGCTACCTACCTGCTGTGAGGATGTTGCCCTGTGCTTTCACACTAAGCACAGCAGTTCAAACATAACAACATACCCCTGAATGTTTGTGTCCTTGTCTGAAAGAGAGCTCTTCGGAGGAGCCGGGACACGCCTTCTCTTTAAACTTTCCCCCGGAAAAAGCAGAAGGCTCGTTTAGAGCAAGCCACTTGCAGTCTTAATGGTATGTAGTTATGGCGAGATACACTCTGGGTTAAAAGAGGATACGAGGAATGAATGGGTGTCAGAGAAAGACTATATAATGGCTTTCAGGAGTGAAATATGTAAATAGTGTTTAATGTGGCATGGCGTTTGTGGGTAAAAACCAAGAGGGCTCCAACCTTCAAAATACCCATTTCAAACTGAGTAAATCTGGTTATTGACGGGATTGAATTATGTTTATGAATAAACATGGTATTCTTCTTGAATATGCATGTTTTTAAAACATTGCACATTTCTACAGGGTTCCACTGAAGATTGCCGGCTTCACAAAGAGCACAGCAGAGAGTTCTTTCACACAGTGCAGTGCAGTGGGCTTTCTGCACCCTGTGCTTGGTCCAATATAAAATGTCATTTTTGCCATTAGTGTTTTTCCAAGGCAGTATCTCAGAGGCCTAGACTCAATGTGACATTAAGGAAGGTAAAACCACATCAACCGTGTTGATCTTTTTAAGGCTGTGAAAAAAATGGCTTCACATTTTATCTCTGCCGACAGCCGTAGTTTCAGAGGTTATGGATAGCCCGGCTAGCCTGCCCCATTATTTACCTACCGACCGGCGTGTCAGCTCTCCTTCCAGCTCTGGATTTTCTGTCCCAGTGTTGTTTGCTCTTCACCTTTGTTAAAGGGGAGGCTCTTGATAGGTGGCCAACTAGAGAAAATATTTCTATCTTGCCTTCGGATCAATGGAGATGTGTTTACCTGCCTGGGGACACAATGTTCACTCCATAATAATGGATCTTAAATGGCTTGTTGACTGAAAGCTTTTGTTCCTGCTCACTTGTCAATCCATCAGAGTCGTCTGACACTGCAGCTGGCGAGTGGCGGTGGGGACTGTAGCGCGCCACGGTGACCACCGGCACCTTTCTGACTGCAGCTGTCAAACAAAAGGGGCATGTGGTCAACCACGTCCTGAGCACACAAAAGAGGACATTAGGGCTCAGAGATATGTTTAGTAATTAACCTGAAAGGGGTCGTTTTCAGTGCAAGCGCTGAACCCTTCAGGGTGAAGGAGAGGTCAGTGGCCTCTGTACACTTGCCTAGTGTAAGTGCTTCACTCTAGTGTTGAGTAAAATGTTGACACAAAGGGTCAGGACGTAGGACTTATTGTACTAGAAACACAGATGTGTTCAGTTGACGTGCTGCAAAACGTGTGCATTTTGTTGTCCCCCAAAATCCCGGGGAATCTTCTTGCTCGTCACTTCGTTACGAGTATCTGACACTCAGCTAAACAGATGTTGCGCTTTAAGATGGAATTTGTAAATATGTGTCAGCCAAAGCCAAAGTGTAAGACAGATACAACCACAACAGTAGTACTGTTAGCTCATCTCTTTTCTTTTTTTTTGAAAGCTTTTTTCATCCCTTCTAACTCACACCTCACATAGACACACACACACACACTGCATGCCATCCCAAACTGCACTTCATTATATCATAACCTGCTCCTATGCATGATGTATATTTTTTCTCACACGTACCTCAATAAACCTCCACCCCCAACTGGCCTGCAGCCATGGGGCCACTTGGAGGAGACGTCGAATATGTGGTCTCAGCGTAATAGTGGAGGCAGCAGATTATTAACACGGCAGCGTTTGTTTTACATAAAGGCTCTTCCCATCAGGCCCCAGCAGGACGGGGCTGGCTGAAAGCAGCCTCTCCGGGTCTGATAAATCAGAACCCGTGTTCATTCATTCAGCACATTCCCCGCCCAGACGCACATTTCTCTCAGCCCCAGCACTGCTGACTCCTCATTTCTCCCCCTATTTAATATGTGACCTTACGCTCCGGTTTTACTAGTCGCACCGTCGAGGGAGAGAGAGGGAGAAGCGAGAGGGCGGACAATCGAGTGCTGTGCTCTGACTTCAGCGATACGGTAGCAGGATGAAGCGGAATATGTTACTCAGACGAAAGCTTGCCCTATCATTTATAACACACATCTGAACAATACCGTGCATGAGGAATGCAACTCATATGAATGTAGAAAAATCATTAAGAATTGTGGGACCTAAGTCATGACAAAGCAAACTGAAAGCATCAGTGTTATATTTTCCAATTTCCTTAAGGTGCATGCTGGCCTCTGGTAGTTTTAATGGAATTCAGAGTAGTGAGTGACAGGGCCTGAATGGAGTGTGGGGAACAAGGGAGGTAAAAGAAGAATAGCAGGAACTGAGAGAAAAGGGCTGGCTACTGAGGGATTGAACACACATATTCGTCCACACATACACAACATATACACACACGCACACGCACACACACACATAGCCACACATACAAGACACACCCACACAGGGGAGTGAACTCACACCCACCCACAACATGGACACCACAAACACCCACCCACACACGTACAACACCTAAACGCAAAGTGTACATCCTCCCCCACCCCCTCCACCCCCCCGCCCACAGACACGCACACCTTAACAAACCATGTACTCCACCACATCATCATTTTCATTGGATGTGAAGAAAAACAAAACAACGCATTCACGTGTCATCCACCAGGGCGTTTTGGACACTACCGTGACTGTTTGTTGAACGCTTTGGTGATCTGCGTTTACCTTGGTGGCCGTGCGGCGGGGCTAATGAAGTCCTCCTGATTGAAGGCAGAGCTGATTAGCGCGTGGTGGTGCCACACCCCCTCTCTCGTCATTAGCGTCCAGCCTGAGCCGGGGAGGACGTGTGAACAGCCACGCTCGCTCTCCTTTGTCTGACTTTGGCCGCCGGATAATTGTGTGTCATGTGTTAGACCTCGGCATCAGCCCCTGCAGCCAATTAATGACGCTGACCCTGCTGTGGACAAAGTGAAATGGAGAGAGAGAGAGCGCGAGAATAAAGAAACCCACGCAACACGGACGTCAATAACAACAAGATGCTCAATAACCTGAAGGAAATGAGAAGGCGTTGACTTTCAAACAGGCGTTTAAGAAACGGACACTGTTTTAATTAAGCTTGTTGCCCGTGCAGCATGTTTAATGAACATGTTATATGTGCGGCGAGAAAGGCCTGGCAGCTGTCTGTGCTCCTCTTATACTGAGTAGACACTGGCCTGTGATAAGAATGGGCCTCCTTTGTTATTAATTTGCTGTTTCTCATCCCTTGGGTCTCTAGCTGGATTATCATGTTTAACACACAGACCAAAATCCATTGTAAACATTTGCAATTAATCTTCTCACCGGCATCACCGACAATCTGTTTTACATAAAGCTGATCAAATGAAGTTGTTTGCGGCAGCCAAACTGTTGTCTCTCTGTCTGGCAAGTGTTCCAGCCTTGGTCTACCGGGAACCGTCATAATCCCTTGTGTCTTTGAGTTGTGTTGGGTTTCCTGAATGTTCTGTCCCCTCTCTCTCTGTCCGCCTGACTGTCTGCCGGACTGTCTGTCTGTTTGTCTGACTGACTGTTTGTCTGTCTGTAAGTCTGTCTATCTGTCTGTGACTGACTTTGAACAAGCCTGACTGGTTGTGGGGGTTGAGAGGGCGGGAGGTGGGGGGTGCAAAACAGCAAACAGCCAGTGTGATTAGAGTAATCCTTTAATTGCTTCATGGCAAAATGTCTGTACCATATTAAGTCGTTCAATACAGTCAGTTAATGGGAAGGAGGAGAGATATTGTGTTTTGCATAAAACCTTTAAAGCCAGGGCCTTCGCAACATGGGCTCTTCTTAGGTTTGATCACATTCACACATTCAAGGTAATCCGCCATCAAATTCAGCTTCAGCCCAGATCTGGCTCTCAGAAAGGGCTACAACATGTATCATGTACAAATCCACAATGCTATTCTAACTGTGTTCCAAAAAATTGATTCACTGTATGTCCGATGCAGTATTATCCAAGAATAATCGTTTCACTGACAGGCGAGGAAACAGAATTTGAGCCACAAAAGAATGTCCATTAGTCATTAGTGGCTGTCCCCTGAGAGTTACAGTTCAACTGTACAGATCAATCTACAGTTCTGCAAACGTATTGGCTAGCGTTATGTACAGCTAATCATCATACCAAAACAACATCTGGTGCCACGACAGCGCAAACTCAGCTTCCAAAGAACTTACAACAGTTTATGACAACTATGATGTAATTATTATGACAGCGCCGCATAAAATCAGCGATGACAGGGTTAAGGAAGAGTGAAACCAATATGTCTTCAATACCTCTTAGCAGATACGGACTTGAGATGTACCATGAGAGAAGAAGAAGAAGAAGATGGTCCCTATAGGAAGCTGTCAGAGAGAGGATGTGATGTGGGCCCCAAGTGAAGGCCTGAGGGACATGGTGATTGTACTCATGAAGACATCAGCTGCAGTATTACTAATACTGTCTCTGGTTGCTAGCTAGCTACCAACCAGGCTCCCATCACACAGAGGTGGATGAGCGACAGAAATAAGTGTTCCACGGGCTGGGTGTTTTAAAGGAACAGGACTGACCTGTATCTGCATAGCGGGGCCCCCGACACGTCAAAATGAAGTTTTGACAATATTCAAAGCAGACATGATGGAAAAGCAGTAAAGCATGACTGGTGTTTGAAGCTGCGTCCTGCTCTCCTGGGAGAAGGCTGTCATGGAAGCTGGGTGGAGACAAACCTTCTAACTGACACCATTCTGGGTGACTTAAATTGGCTAGACTCTTTTGGAATCTTGCGCATTTTCAAATTCATGCATAAGATGTGTGTAACGAGCTCCAATTAAAGTGTTTTTCATAACACAAGCCCGGTTTTAGATGCTTTTGTTGTATAAAGGAGGGGGAAATCAAACAGTACAGCACGACGATGTGCCAGCTCCAAAATCCCCTGGTTTGTTTTGTGAAGAAATATTTTCCAACTACAACAACAATGGTGGAATTGATAAAAATGGATCTGAAAAAAATGTAATGCAAAAAATAGTTAAAAAAAAAAGAAAAAAAAAAGTTAATTATACACCTAGATATCTGACAAAATGATACTCAAAACCAGAAAAGACAGATGACATTTGTGGGGTAGGGGGTTGGCTTCTTGACACTGTTTGACTGCTAAAAACCACCACTAACTTCCATTGTCAAGGCCAGCAGGCATCCAGGGGCCAGGGGAATCACTGTCAGCAACAGGCTTAGAGAGGGAGCCCTCAGGCCTCGCCCATTAGTGGCTCTCCTTCAACCCCAGCAGGGCAGGGGGGTCGCGGGGTCGCAACCAGGGCAACGTGGTCCAAGACCGGGGTCAGCGGAGCAGTCTCAGGTTCACGGTCCCATAGAGAGAGAGGAGGGGGAGAGGAGGGGGAGAGGAGGGAGAAAGGGAGTGGAGGGAGAGGGGAGAGAGCCAAAGGCTTATGGGGTCAGGTGGATTACTGAGGAGGTCTTGCTTGTGGTGTTTCAAGTTCTAATCCTCCGTGAAGACGGTCAGTGTTGCCTCTGTCCCCGCAGAGACAGACCCAACTGGAGATCTGGAGATGAGGTGTGTGTGTGTGGCGTGGGGGCATATCTGTCTCTCACCGTTGGTGATTAGAAGTATTAGGGTGGTGCCATGTGTCTTCTGAGCAGCAAAACATCGAAAGAGAGCAGAATCTCTCAGATTCTGAGAGAGCTTCAAAGAAAACATGCTCTGATATACTGTAGCTCTCTATCCCAGTACTCGTGACCTGTGTGGTTAGATACTGTAAGGAGAAAGAGATCTGTGACTATAGATAATGATGAGCACTCAGGGCAGCCAGGAAGACGATGGAAACGGACAAGGCGACAGGGAGCTCATATTTAGCTCAGCAGTGCACCGCTGCTAGACAATAAGGAAGATTCATTAGGCCATTTTTTACTTGCGTCTGGCAAGATCTGAAATGAAATGTTAAATGTTTCATGGGCTAAGAAAAGGGGCTAAGAAAAGGGCAGAATTTGTCTTTGTGTTGGCGACTGGAGAGAAAGATGGGGGGGGAGAGCAGGGGATATAGAAGAAGGAGGGATGGCGTGATGGAGAGAGATAAGGAGTTAGGGAAGGAGGAGGAGTGAGAGTGAGGGCGAGGGGAAGAACACAAGCGGGAGAGAGGGAGAGACAGAAACGAGGTGAGGAGAGTGAGGGGAGGAGAGGGAGTGATGAAGGAGAGGAGAGGGAAGGAAGGGAAGGAAAGAGTGCGGGAAGTGAGGTTGTGGGGGAGGAGAGACAGGCTGGATGTTTGGTGCTGTCTGATGGATGATGGTGTGGGGAGGGAAGGGTGGGGTGGAGGCAGTGTCTTCTGAATGATGATGGTCTAATATCATCATCCCCCTGCCAACCCTAATAGGCTTTCCCTGGTAGGAATCACTCACAGTGCTCGGCCATTATGCCTGGCCTCTGACAGTACCATCTATCCACTCAAGCCAAGCCAACGTTTGCAAACTAATAAGGAAATATATAGTTCAGGAACCTCTGAAAAATTAAACAGGTGGCTTATGAACAATTTGTTTTACAGAGATGTTTATGAGGTTTATTGAATGTTGAAGCAGGGACGTGTCTGTTCTGTCTGTGGGTCCGTGTTTGAGGTATTGGCCCAGGGAACAGACCAGCTGACAGAGCAAGTTTGCTTTTGTTTTGGCTGGGCGGGTTTCTCTTCTCTCTCTCTCTCTCTCTCTCTCTCTCTCTCTCTCTCTCTCTCTCTCTCTCTCTCTCTCTCTCTCTCTCTCTCTCTCTCTCTCTCTCTCTCTCTCTCTCTCTCTCTCTCTCTCTCTCTCTCTCTCTCTCTCTCTCTCTGTCTCTCTCTCTGTCTCTCTTTGTCTCTCTTTGTCTCTCTCTCACTCTTTGTCTCTCTCTCTCTGCCTCTCTCTCTCTATAATGTGGAATAAACACACACTTATTTTCTCTTGCTTGTTGTTCACCAGTCTCTGCATCCACCATGTCCTCCAGTGCACCTTGTCCACCCTTCCAGACCCAGCAGCTCTACACAGACACAGTCCAAGAAAGAAAGAAACAGTAGCTCCAGAGCCACATTCGTTCACTGTTTGGCCAAGCGTATTATTATTATTATTTTGAATCAAGGAAATGAGCATTGTTTAGCAGCCTCTAATGTGTACCTCATCCATTGCCGTGATTAAACATGCAGACTTTACTTTACCTGGCAGGATTATAGCTGTTATTATGAGTCATTAGAACAGCCAAAGTTTGAAGGGGTTTTGGGGAGTGTACATAGTTGACAAAAAAGCTTTAAATTATACAGTATTAAGTTATAAACCCTGTATGATTGTTTGTTCATTATCTCTCGATTGTTTGTAAAACAATCTAATTTTAGAAAGAGGCGCCTTCAGAGGAGTCGCCCATCTGGGTTGTTCACAGCTAGCCTGTCTGCTGCACACCTGTCACTGCTTTCCCTCACGCAATGGCTGATCACAGCACACTTTAAACACGCTTACACTCCTCTTATCTCTCCCCCGTACCACATAGATCCCCCTATCTCCAATCTCCCGCTTTAATCATGTGACACCTCCTCGGGCCGCCCCTCCCCCAGTCCCCAGCTCCCATCCCTTCCGCCACGCCCCCCCCCTCCCCTATCCCCACCAACCCCCTATCCTCACCCACCCCCGCACAAAAAAAAGCCACTGTCAATAAGGAGGGAAAAACTTTTTTCAAAGTACCTTCTTCTCAAAAGCAACCCCCCCCCCCCTGCCCCCCTCCCCGCCACATCCCGTCCAAAAATTGTCACATTCCATTATCTGTTCTGCGGGGTATGAAAGTGTGGTCTACTGTTCGATGGACCAGTCATGGTTTTGCCGGTGCTTTGAGGAGGACATATACATACATTCCTAAGAGGCTTATGATACATTTACATTACAAGTAATGTGTTGTCTTTCTTATGCATATGATGTAAAGTACGACACAGCAGCTCTTTATGGACACTTTCTGACAGTCAATATTTGATGTGGACGGGGGCATTGATGATCAAATACAACACAGCTAAATACAGATTCAGTGCACACTTTGTCTTCACACAGTATTGTACTTTGGTTTGCATATATGCAGACATTATGCATTTGCACAACATGTACAAAGAGTGTATGATTTTGTCACGGCCTTGGAAATAAGAATGCTTGCTTTTATAAAGGTTTGTCTGTCTTGGGTGAGACATCTCACAACCAAAACAACAACATCTCTGGTTCTAGATGTTTCTCTTAGCATTTGGAAGCATGACTCCTGTAGATTATTAGGGTTTTCTACAAAAAAATGTTTTGTTGTTGTTGTGATGCTGCTTCAGTGATGTGGACACACGTGCTTACTTTGCTGTCCTATTTCTATATGAGTGGAGCGACTTCAATTACACACACACGCATACACACACACTTAATTGTACCTGCATTGTTATTTCCATCCAACAGATGCCCCACTCCAGTGGTGTAAGTGTGTGCGTGTGTACATACATACTGTGTGCATGTGTGTGTGTGTAAACACACTCCCATGACGTCGCACGGCATAAAGGTGCTGGTCGATAAACACGAGTCTCGGCAACGGTCCATTGTGGAGTTCAGTGTGGTCTCCACGCTGGTTAGTTTTCTTTGTGCCGTGAAAGGCAACATTGGGCGATACTGTAACAGCCAGGGGCAGAAAGGGAGCTGTCTGTCGTCGAGCCGGCTGCTAACACTTGTTCCAGCTTCCCACTGAGGGAGGGAGGGCAGCAGGGGTGAGGGTGGGGGGTGTTTGACGGAGAATAGAGGAGAGGCAGCTGGCAGGCTGAACAGGAAATGCAATGGCAACAGTGTCAACAGCTGCCCTCATGGCCGCCTAGGCCAAAAAACGGCTGGCAACCAAAGGACCATATGAAAGCCTCAGTGTTTGGTTAGCTGGGGGGGGATTTGGTCCATACTGTATCTGTGTGTGTGTCTGGGTGCAATGCCGCAAGGCCAGATGAATGTGTTTGTGTGTTTTGTCATTAGGCCTTTATTCGGAGAGCTTAGTCATTACACAGGTGATGACAAGATGGCCGTGGCAGGATGCTGAGTAAACAGCGAGCAAAACAACAGCTGGAGTGAAGCACAGCTGAACTCAGATGGACTGCGGCTTTTCATTCGTGTTCTTTGACAGCATACTGTGAGGATGGGTGTTACAGACCTCTATCTCATATCATCTCATCTGGTTTCATTGTATAATAGGCAGGTGATTACAGTGTATTGTAGTGTTTATTTCGAAAATGTAAAAGGGCCAGATGTTGCTTTTATGTTATTACAGATTATGAGCAATACAGTAGGACACAAATTAGTTTCTGTAACAAGAGATTAGAAGAGTTGGGGAAACTATCATAATTTGTGATATACATTAAAGTGTTAGGTAACTTTACTGGCATACCAAACTACCTATCCTTAATCAACACAACAAAACGTCTCTTTTACAGGCTATCTTGGTGCCTGTCTACAAAGAAACACCTCACAGAGTGGGAGAAAGAGTTTTGAGTACTTTCCGGCTCCACTTCCCCATTTTAGAGTGAGATAAGAGGGAAGTAGATACCTCCTCGCATTCTCCTACAGTGACCTCCAACTCAGGTCAAGATGACCCCCCTCAAGAAGTCAATAAATCAAGATGTCACCCTCTGCAGCCGACTGCATCCCCCCCCCCCCTCCCCCCCCCCCCCCCCCCTTGTCCGCTATCACTAACTTTGAGAGTCCCCAGCATTCTCTCACTTCCCTGCGGCCCGCCTGACCCCCCCTTCTAAACAAACCTCCTGTCATCACCACGGCGGACAGGTAGGACAGCTCCAGCTGAACGTGAGGAGTGATGTCGCCCAAATGTAACACTCTCTCTCATCCTCGTCCTCCCTCTCTCCTTCCCCTTCTCCCTGCCTCTCTCATGACCTCTCTATCTTTCAGACTTGATAACTCGGTGCAAATCTTGCTTATTTTCTTATGTTCTTTCTTTCTGGAAGGCGGTGTGGGGCTGCGAAAATCTGTAATTATCACTCTATTGAATGAGTCCTCTAAGCTATTTGCAGATGAAATTTGTTCTTACTTTATATCCAAATTCCATGTGAGGGTTTCCAAATATGGTTTATGGTAGATAGCTTCACAAATTACAATCCACAATGATATAGTCTCTATAAGCCTTAGTTACATCCAATTTTGGCCAGAGCTTTAATTCACCCTTAAGAAACCACTGTCAGACACACATCTTTGAATCTACTGGTATTATCTACCATTTGCTAACTTTAATACCTTGCTGGGATTGCTTCGTATGAGAGATTATTCCATCTCAGACAGGAAGATTTGAAGTTCCCTTTATGTACGTTTCATTACTTGAATATAAAAGCCTCATTGAGGTCATCTGAGAATAAATGTGGCCATCAGTTTACATTCTTAGTCGTCATTAGAAGAATAAATATCAATGAGATTACCTCATAAGCCTTGGGAAGATATCCTCTTCCCTCTCAAGTCTACTCAGACATGGAGAGAGAATTAAAGGGCTATTTTAGTCAGCGTGTAAAAAACGTGTAACGATTACAACTGTGAAATAGTCACCATTTTGAGCCAGGGTTGAATTACCCAAGGTCCTCTTCATGTCACCCGGGACCAGGAAGCTGTGGTTCTGAGGGAAACACGGTGCTGATAATAGAAAGAGGAAGGCCTACAGACTGATGCGTCCGCTTTCAATGACCTTAAATACCTTATCTGCACCTTTGAAGCCAGGGCAGACTGACTGGCAGATCAATTTGTGATAGCATCGGCTGATGTACTTGCTGCTCTTAATGCTCTTTGCTGCAGATAAGTCTGCTTAATATGAAAACTGTCATAATTCATCCGCCTTTTCAGGAATATACGTTTCAGACGGATCCTCAATCCGGTCACCTGTCAGAGAGAGACGTGACAGAATTCCCATTCCGCCAGGCTCTCTGTGATTTCACTTTATGGAGATTATCCTGGACTATAAAGAAACCGGGATTATTTCTCTGGTTTGCTCAATCAAAGTTTACTCTTTTTCCTTTCTCTTTGCTCTGCAAGAAAAGGCAGGATGACTTGCGGAAAGATGGTCCCTCTTTGTCCGGTCCCTGTCAAAGTCGTCACAGCGCCATGCCTTCTCAGTCGGCTGTTTCCGCTCTAAATTAACAGACTCAGTGGTGAACTAGATTCCAATTTGGAGGCAGAGGAGCCATGTGCAAATTAGCCATGTTTTTTAATTAAGCCCTCCGCTCGGTACGAGCCACAGGGACATTGTTCTGGATGGGGCAGGTGCAAATTTATTCTCCCGGGAAGCCCGGCGATGTCCGTCCTCCAGCCGAGCCCCGTCCTCATCCTAATCAGCCCCCAGCCTGAAAACGTTCCTCGGTGTGGCACCCCCTGACTGAGAGACACCGCTGAGTGTGGTCAGAAATTATTCACTCATTTGAGGGCCTGGTTCCTAACATTTCCATTAAAAGTTGCTGCCACCAGAGCAGGCACAGCATTTGATTTTTGATAATTATAGTTGTTGAGCGAATGTGTCGGTCAGTCTCTTCAAGCCAATTACCTCTTCCTACACAGTCTGCGGAGCTGAGGAGCCCAGCCAGAGTGTCCTCTGCTGTCACAGGGGTTTCCCTCGCAGGGCCTGAGTGCTAGCAACCCAACCCACTGTCCTCCATATGGGACACTGCCTAGCACTAAAGGAATAAATGTGACTGGAGCATAACATAGCATTAATGTATTGTAATTGTACACGTTCTCCTTCATCACTGAGTTTGCAAAAGAAACAAAAAGACTTGACATGTTCTTGTCAGTACAATAATGACAGTTTTAATCCATACACGCCATCTGCATTATTTTAAACAACCCTGCAACATACACACAAACATAGCCTACTTTACAGATACAAACACAAAGATGATTCATGAGTTATAATGGGCTATGAAATCCAGTATCCAAATCCGAAGAAGGGTGTGACCAGTAATTTGCATAGTCAAATTCTGTTTTGGGTGACAGGGACAATTATGTGAGTCTTCTCATTGAGCTCTGCTCTTCTCTGTGGGGGCTGGGATCATACGGAGACTTGCCTGAAATAATGAGCTGTCTTTAATCATGGGAGACAGTACTTTGAGCTGCTTTGCATCTTATTTGCCGAAAAAAAAGAGGGGGCTCTAATTATCGTAACACACTACTGTAGACACCACGCAGCTTCCTGTCCATCGGAACTGATGCTAAGCTAATGTGGCAGGAAGTGACAGCAAAGAGAGTGTCTCAATTTTGATGTGACGTCCAACCAACGAAGAAAAGGAATAAATGACAACAGCCCGCCCCCACCCTCTCAAAATGATATATTTTCTCTGTTCATCACTGAATAGTTCTATTTAAGCAAAAAGCAATGTAAATGACCAATATTCACTATTATCCATAATAAAACACACTGTGTACCTTTCAGCTTGTAAATACTGTACTCACTGTACATTTTTTAATGCAGATAACAAAATCCTCACTACTAAAACCCCCTTCTAAAGTCTTAGCTGACAAAGATGAAGCCGTGAGACATCAAAATAAGACGCATCATCAAGTGTGAGATAAACTTGACTTTGATACGCATCTCCCCCTGACACATTATGACAGCACCGAATGCTTTTGTCAAAATGAACAAGCAAGTGAAGCATGCCAAAGAACAGCAACAATACCGAATGCTTTACTTCCTCGGATCTGTTCCATGAACAAATAACAAACACTCACACATCCCCTCATTTGTCTCTGTACTAATTAATGCTCACACTTCAGGTTGTGAAGAACTGTGAGCTTGTTCTTGTTATGCTGAATTTCATCTTAATTTATTTAAATATCCCTCCAGTATCACCCAGCCATGGTAACTTGGACGCTGGGGCACTGCAGAAGAACCTCTGTGAGAAATATGGAACATGCTGCTTCACCTTCTACACTGCATTCCACATTCCATTGAACTAAAATGGCTGACAGGACAGAGATAGACTCAATCCCTCATCCCTTTCACCCAAGAGCGGTCGAACCTTGTCCCAAAAAAAAGAGAACAAATCTACCTCTGATCATTTGCATCTAAAACGATATCCAACGTTTGTTATTCCATCAATCAATACCATCTCAGCCATTCTCTGTGTGCATAATCTCAGAAGCGCCATGCAAAACGCTTAACAATAACACGTGTGTCATACATGGGCCCATATATCATCCCTGGACGCATTTACATCCTGTTAACAATTTCTCAGGGCAGATTAGAGGGCGGTGAGCCCGCCGCCCAGATCCCTGGAGAGGCAGGCTTTGGGAGCTGATAAGGCCAGCCATAGGAAGGCAGGATTAATACATTTGACCGGGGTTATGGAAGCCTTCTGATTATTCCAGCGGAAAAAAATGGCCCTATCCCGGTGTGATTAAACGGGGGGCTGAGCGTCCGGGGAGGCCGAGGGACTGGAAGATAACTAATGTTATTTATGCAAGCCGGTTAGCTGCGGGGTCGCGAGGAGGGGATTGTTCACGCTACGGGGGTGAGGAAGCACACTGGGGGAAGCTCACCCCTGATCACACACAGGGCGGCTTTATCAGACAAGCGCTTCTCTACCTCTCTTCCTCTCTCTCTCTCTCTCTCTCTCTCTCTCTCTCTCTCTCTCTCTCTCTCTCTCTCTCTCTCTCTCTCTCTCTCTCTCTCTCTCTCTGTCTCTCTCTCTCTCTCTCTCTCTCTCCTTCTCTCACTCTCTCTCCCTCTCCTTCGCTCTCTCTCTCTCTCTTCTCTCTGGGTTCACTGTATGTCTATGTCCACCACGGAATGGCTGGAAGTTGATCAGGTCCTATGGGCGTGTTCCACATGCTGACACACACACCCACACTAGCATGTGCTGAACTACACAGACCATAAACCTTTCTTCAAGGCCTACTCTGGAATATCTTAATGAACATGCTGGGGTAAAACAAGCGCATGAACTTTTAGGAACAGCGTGACAGAAAGGAGAGGCTACTTACGTGCAGCCATGTTGAACCCTATCATCCATTAGTTCAACAGCCACAGTCACTGAGTCCACATCCTTGACTGAAACATCAAAAAACATTTGGCCAATGATTGTACTAAACATTAGATTGTCCACAGACTTTGAGGAAGCAAAGAGTTACTTAATTAACTTTTTCAAAAACATGCACTCATTATGGATTGAATTCCTTTTCGTATTTAGAGTCTGCTTAATTAATTAGTTGTGTTAATGACCCATTAATGGCAGTGCACGGGGAATTTTAATGAGCCACTTTAATTAAATATTATCTCACTGCTTAATCAATGCTTTTAATTATTCACATGATATTTTCTCTGGAATCAATTTGCCCTTTGGTCACGAGAGGAAAATGCTGAACGTGTTCTCCTACTTTGATTCATTGTTGAATTGGTCATTCAGTTCAAAATCACCTTTTAATCACTGCGCATATGAGCCATTTGGCACAGATCCATGCGTTAGCCTGGACAGGCCGCGATTCTGATCATTTTGATTTCAATTTCAATTGACCCCGAGTCACATTTTACATCTGTTTGAAAGACATGCTTTAATTAGAGATATGAGGTGTTGCAATTACATAAACCATGGTTTCATCATTCTTTTTACGGCCATTACAGAATATAATGGCAGGATTCCATGTCTCACATTAGCCATGTTGAGGCCGCGGCCTAAAGTGTTTTCGATACAAAAAAACTATGTTCTGGGAGGCAGAGCATGTCGGCATTCCTCTCCGTTTTTTCATACAGTATTTATACACATCCCACAGCGAGTCTCTGAACACCTCTCCCTCCCTTCACCCCCTGCTACACCCTCCTCCTCAGCACACTGGAAGGCCTCAGTCATCACCCTCGTTTTAGCTCAATTTTAGTGGGATCAAAGGTGGCCAGCTGGGAGGGGGTAGTGGAGCAGATGGTTGTCTGCTCAGGGGGACTGGGCGAAGGCCCTTCAGGTTTTAACACCTCCTCTCCCCCGGGTGGCCTACGTAGGGGGGATCCGGCTTGGGGAACATACCTGAGCTCACTGGCATGACCACCAGGCTTCCCTTACACAAACCCCCCCTGCCCCGGCTCACGCATGGTGCCAGCCATGGGGCCTTGAGCTGGGCCCTGACCCAAGGAAGACAACCCATGACGGGTGGAAGCTGAGCCGCCGTGCCATGCTACCCTGGAGGATGAGGGAAAAACAAGTTAACTCTGCTCATTACCGAAATGGGTGTGTGGCTGTCTTCGGAAGTCAGAGGCAAACACAAAAACTACAATAGAGTAAATGAGTACATTTGAATTATTGCTGTACTGTATCTACCAATAGTTATAATTGTGATTTACGAAATGTTACCGTATACCTAATAGGAAGCAGTTTTACCAGTTTACCTCAGGTAACCATGGTCTCTGTGGGGCTTGTGTGGGGAGAGCCTGCAGGTGCTGTGCCAGATTAATCCCTTTGCCAAATCAGCTCTGCCTCAATGGTCCCTAAGTTCCAAATAGGGAGCCTGCTGGGAACCTGAAGTGGTACTTGTGGTCTGGGATTATGACTTTCAGACTTGTTGGCCTTGAGAACACAAACGGAGACTCTCAAGATGAATTTGCAGAGGGAATAACTTCTGTGGAGGGGCTTGGACCCATTCAGTGACTAATGTTTTTTTGGGATAACTATTTTCCATAAATCCATCTTAAGTAGTCACATTTTCCCTGTGGCTAATAGGATCATGATGGGAGTAATCTTTACAAATCTGACAGAAAAAAAGAATGTCCCAGCCTTCAACTTCTTCCTTTCGGTAAATGAACAAATTCAAGAGTCTTTCCTGTGGGAGAGAGGGAAGAAAAAAGCAAGCACTGGCAACAAGACAGAAAAATAGGAGAAAAAGACCTCCTGTTCTCAGAGATTGTTTGGCCCACATCCAGGTCTTAAGGGTGGTGTACAATTAAGACAAGACTGGGTATGTGTCATACAACCTTTGAAAATGCACACAGACATATACTGTGCAAACTGTAATTAAAAGAAACATTTTTGTACACTTGCCTTGACTTTTATCATTGGCTTTCTTGCAACCGACGCCAAAATAGTAAACAATACTAGAAATAAAAGGATTCAAAACATATTTTGTTTTCAAAAAAATAAAAAATAAAACGCTCACTTCCCACATCACAGTAAAAAAGATTCCTGACAGGAGGTGTTTTCTGAAAAGTTTTCTGACAGCATTGATATATTCACTGATAGCTTTAAGCCATTTTTCCTTTCACATATTAGAAGCTATAAAACTCGTCTTCCTCGCCAGAGAAAACAACACAGGTGACCTGGCTGGCCACGGAGGAATGAGATTCCTTCGTGAACAGAGTGAGCACCTCTTCCATACTGAATTGAAATTGAATTGGTGCATGATCAGACATTTGAAATGACAACGTTTGCTCCCCATTCTCACCCTGTCACTCACGTCCAGGACTGCACATCCCTTGCAAGGCTTAGATACACACAATATGACCAAGCAAACCTCTCATTGTCATATCAAAGCCTGACAGCCCTGGCCCTACAATCAGCCCAATATTTACCCATCCTTACATACAAACACATATCGCTTCCCAGCCTCAAGCAAAATAGAATTGGAAAAAGAAAATCTGAGGATATGAAGTGACTATTAGAAAAGGATTTCCTCTTGGTCTAAAGGTAGGTCTTTTGTTTGGATAAACAGTGAACCCAGGCTCTCCGTAGCCAGTGTATGTAACATCCACCATGTAGTTTAAGTTAGCGGTCTGCATTCTTTCAAACTTCTTATCCATCATTAATGGTCTCCACACCTCTGCAACACTACTTGGCAAACAACAGTGTGAGACGGTCGACAAGGGCACTGCCTTCTGGGCCACTTCCATGTGGATGAGGAGCTATCTAATGGACCTATCTATCACCTGAGGCTTGTTAGAAAAGAAGGAGCTGATTGAGGTGGCATGTGTGTCTTTCCTGTGTATACTTTGTATTCCTTTGTGTGTGTGTGCGTATGTGTGTGTGCGTGTGTGTGACACCCATTGTGGCCAGACACCTGCCCCACAGGCCTCTTGTCTGACTGATGAATCAGTGACTTCAAGCCAAGGTGTCTTTGAGAAAGTCTTTTGTGTCCCTTTGTTCCACCATCCTAAGCATCCTGTCCAGTGCCTCCCTCCGCTCACTAAAAGGAAAATAAAGCCAGTGGTGACATCGGTGCAATGAATGGACCAGGCCACCATCCCATCAACCATCAATCCGAAACTCCGACAAGGAAGAGATAGAAGGGGTAACAAATCTTTGGAAAAAAAAGATAGAAAAAAAAAAGAATTACACTTGCTCTCTGTCAAGAGACCTCCATCTCTTCCCCATCTTTCTCAAAGAAAAAAAAAATCAATTTTTTCCTCCAAATTTCATATGATTTCTTTTATTTTGGGGTGCCACACCTGCTATCAGTCATGGACGGCGTGGTCTGTCAGGCCAGATTAGACGGCTGGGTTTGTACCTCGACAGCCATCGTACAGTATCAATATTGTGACGTCTGAAGAGTCACACGTCCTCACATCTCCTCCGAGTGCAAAGACAATTGAAAAGAGGCGCGTCACAGACCTGACACTCGAGTCACTTCAAGGAATCCCTTTTAAGAACAAATAAAACCTCACCTGACAAAGAAAGGCAGCCCAAGACAAGAGTAAATAGCATCAAACAGTGAGGTGAGTTCCACCCTGAGAGAGAAAAAGCACCCCCCCCACCCCCCGTTAGAACAAAAGATTCTGGAGAGGAAAAGATTGTTTGGATTGGACAGCATTGTCGGAAGTGTTACTTTGGCAAAGAAATTATCATTAAGTTACATGTGGTTTGTTGTGAATGAGATGTGTAAGGGCCAACCAATTCAATCATGTCCTGGTCTCATGCTGTATTGTATTCAGTAACCCCCATTACTCTCACAGTAGGAGATCAAAGTATTTTTTCAAATAGAATTTCCGCATAAGTCCAGCTGCACTCATCATCTGCTAGTTTAATCTTTTAGGCTAAATCTGGGATTAAAGCCAAAGAGACAAAGTTTCACAAGAGGTTAATTATTCTACCAGTTTATTCTCTGACCAGTGTTAATTTCCCCCTTCTCTGAATTTTGTCCTAATTTGACCTCGGTAGTTATTGGTTTCCTCTTCCATTTTCATTGTGATGCAAATGTTTCCGTCTTCGCAAATGTCATTAACGTCCTGTCAGTGTTTTTGTCCAGCTGATTACGGCAGTGAATGACCTCACAATTCAAAGAGGGGAGACGTGTTAACTGTCAACTGTCTCCACAGACAGAACATGGGGAAACACACTTTTTGAGGAGTGGTGGTGGTGGGGGAGGCGCCCTGTTTCCAAACCCATTTCCTCTCAGCGTCCCCCCCCCTCCCCACCTTGAGTAGGAGCCACTTATTTTGACATTTCATTTGGCCCCGCTGTTGACAAACCCCTTGGCGGCCAGCGGGCCCCTCAGGACTCTCGGCCTCCCCAGTCCTGGCCAGGGCTGGAGAAGGAAAGAGAGGTCCAAGGGCGCAGGGGGCATTGTTTGTTCTTCCACTTAAGACCTCTTCATACGGTGCACAAGCTCCAAACAATGAAAGAAAGAAAGACAAAAAAAGAAGAGGAGAAGGGGAAAAAAAACACAGAGCCCAAAATCCCCCCGGGTGATTACTAGATCAGCATGCCTTGGTACAATTACCATCACTTTGAATTTGAAATGGCCATTTAAAGGGCAGTAGAGCATCCTGTAAAATTAGACTAGAGCCTAATTAGCTAGCACACTCCAATGTGACAACAGCGAGGCTTTCAGCCTGGGTGAGCAGGCCAGTCAAGCAAGAGGAAGTGACTGACTGAAGGAGGGGAGAGCGCTGGTTTCCCACCCCGAACCCATCACACTGACTGGGAGACACACACACATGCATGCACAAATTTCACACACGCATGCAGACACACATGCACACACGTCCATTCAGACATGCAACACACACATGCACAAATCAGCTCTCCCTTTCTCTCTCTCACCCAAAACACACATGGTAAGACAATCAGCCTTAAACAGACTGCTTAGTGCACAATTATGATTTCAGCCCTTCCTTTCAACTGCTTATTACTGCTACTCTGTATGATCAAGCTGGGTAGTTCTGTGCTGGACTATTGCTTACTGACTTGTTGGAGGCCTTCAGTAGCACGTCCCCCCAGCATGGTGGCGGTCTACAAGCATGCTTACCCCTGCTTTTCCTGCCAGGAATGGTTGGGTCAGGCCCTAGACCTTCTGACCCCTCACCGATAAATTAACTCTGGAGTTAGAGGAGCTGCCTCTAATCCTGTCTCACTCTGTCGTGCCAGAGTGCTTAGAACCAGTGGCTCTCCTGTCCAGACAGAAATACCCAGCTTCACATACTGTATATGCACACACACACACACACACGCAACAGTGTAGACTCACCTTAACAAATGCACCAAAGCCTAAGGTCCCTCATAAAGGACCACCTACAGTACTGTAACTCTGTGCTACAGAATGAGGATTTGTATTTCTATCATGGCTAACAACAAAATCATCCCCTGAAGTTTTGTTGGAGAAGAAACTTTGTAATGGGGGAAAGTGAAGTTTGTAAATCCTGCCGTAGGGCTCGAAAAAGTGCTGAGGGGAGGAGAAACCAAACACTGTCAAGACATCTCTCTCTCTCTTTCCTTCTCCACCCCCCTTCTATCTCCCTCTCTTTTCCTCCCTCCCTCCCTCCCTCCCTCTCTCTCTCTCTCTCTCTCTCCATTTCACCTCTGCCCTGAGGTCTTCACCAATCTCGAGCAGAGGAAATGAAGCCCTATGGGGAGACCTGTCACCCAACACAACAGGCCGACACCAGCTTCTCCACATCTCTCAGGGTACAGCACAGTTCCACAGTTGAACCACACCTGGGGAGCATAGGGGAGTTGAGGTGTGCATGTTCTATACTGGCTGTCTCACAGAGAAGACTGTGTCATTTGGTCAGTTGATATGCAGCCATTCATGATGGTTGTACCTGGTTGCCTGTCTTGTGGTTCCCCTACATTTCGAATAATTCAATGCAAACCTCAACGACCTGTAGAAAAGCCTACACTTCAGTCATGGTGCCTTGTCATTGTACCACAAAAGAGCTCATACTAATTGAATAAATCTGACTGGGAGGGACAGTGTTTTTGACTTTCAGCTCCATCACAGCCCATTAGATGTATTTCAATTAAGCCAAATTGAGTGTGATTGTGTTTGATGACAAAAAGGGTCTGTGTGGAGAGAGCTCACTGTTGTGCCATTGTTCTGCTCTGTCATTCAACTCCATGAATGTCTGGGAGGAGAGAGCAGAAGGCCTGGGGACTGTGGACGTCTGCTTGGGATATACGACCTTGTAACGCCCCTTACAACCTATGCACTATTTGTACAGTAAGTTGCTTTGGACGTAAGTACCTGCTAAATTCATAAAATGTAGGCTAATGTAAAAATGTAATGTAAAGCAAATATTGTCCTGCAATGATCACGCACAGTTCCACTAACGTCCTTACACTTCCTAACTTTTGGGTTTACGGCACGAGCGCAAGCAAACCATTTATGATGATGAATAACGTTTCAGCACATTGTCCTCATCTCGTCACAGAACATTCTTCCAAGACATTTTAAATCAAGCTTTTTACATGAAACGGAAACTAATAGAATAAGCCTAAACACATAATGTCTGAAAAGTGCAAATCAATCGTCTTCAAACAAACTGACATAAATACGGTTCAATTCTACAAGATCTTACTTTACCGTCATCGACTAATACCTTCCGTCATCTGGAATGACGTGATCTGTTCGTCGCTGACACTCTCAGTAATTGTCAAAGCCTTGGGTGCTCTTCAGCTGAATGCAGTGAGCCTCTTTCTCTCTGAGAAGAATACAAATTCGTTCAGTATCTGCAGCCCTCGACACAACTTTCATGCCAATTATTCGAAGCCCTGTAAATGATAACTCTGCGGTCACTCGAGCATAAAACAAGAAGATGAAGACGAGTCTTGTACTCCGCCATCATTTCATTCCATTTAATTGACAAGCTCTCAGTCGCTGTTAAATTTAGATTACAAATACGAGCCGAATCTCGAGAACCCAATCCACCCGCTCTAATCACATGCAGAACGGGTCGCAAATTAATCTGCATATTTTAATAAGGCGAGTGTAACAGGGAAGGTGTGTGCAGACATTTAACGGATTATCATCCGGGGTCCCCCGAGTTCAGAAATTGAATAAATAGCGTTTATATAAATGCATGGGAACCATGCCGCTGATAGTAAAAAGCTTTTTCTCGTCGGTTTGCGTTTGTTCTCGTTCTCTTTTTCTCTCACAGATGATCGCGTGGGCGAGGATGGTTTCACAGTCCCACACCGTTTGTGGTCCGCAAGTCTTATTCCTGGGCCGATTAGCAGTCCAGGCACTTATCACAGGGTAGTAGGAGCTATAATTTCACAGGCCTCTAATGCCCACACTACTCCGTTTCTCTCTTCGGGGTAATCTTCACCATTACGTTTTATTGAGCGCAGGAGTGAAATTCCCAATGTGATGGCTTTATGAAGAATTAAACTTGCTTCAGAGATGAGGGAGTCTTGTGTAGAAATAAATGCACAACCGTAAAATATCGTTAAAACCTCAAGTTTTTGAAAGTTAATCAAGAACTTTACAGCTTACCGACATTGACTCAACACCATGCTGACTCAATCTTTAGTTTTGAAAAGCTTCAGGAACTTCAGGCCGGTTTTATTTTTTTTTATAAATCGAAGGAAAGGCATTTTTTACGTTAAGGATTTTATGGTTACACAATGCTCCGAATCAGGTCAACTTTTTGAGTAACTTTGAGTGTTTTTCACAGATACAGTCAAATAGTGGATTGATTCTGGTAGAGAGGTATCTGGCATCCCATACACATCATAAAGCCCTAACATACCAACATTGGCTAAATTAGAGGGCTGCACTAAAACTGCAGTGCAAACCCCTTCACCCCTGAACTTGTACCTGACCCAAACCCCACTCTTCGTCAACATACGTTTTCTTGTGAAATGTCTTCTGTAGGACCTCCCTTGCAGTGAAAATGAAACACTGTTTTGAGCAGCTGTTCATTTCACCTCCTCCCTGCTCTGAGTGATGCAGCCCCATTACGGTTGATAGGGTCAATTTTAGTGGTGTCGGAGGTGGGTGCTTACATGGAGTATACAATGTGAATCATTACAGCTTGCCTTATATAGAAGAAGCAAGGATGGGTGAGAGAGAGAGAGAGAAAAAGAGAGAGTTGGAGAGAAAGAGAGTGAGAGAGGGAGGGGGAAGGAACCAAAAGACCTCCAAATAATTTGCATTGTTTTTGTGTTCTGACTTTCTCCATCCTGTGTTTTTGGGGGGACGTGGGAAAGGGGAGGCGTTGTACTTTTTAAAGTTGTATAACACTATTGCTCTCTCTGTGTCCCATTCAACTGTCCCTCTCATTCACTTCTTCCATTGGCATTCTTCACTTTCTCCCAGCATATAGGATTCAAACACACAATTGTCGTGATACATTGTGATGAAACACCCCATCTGAGGTGATTCGCCGCCAGCCCATCGTCAGTCCTGGACCCCTGGCTGAGGAAGACGTCACATATTGGACAGTGATTGACAGCTCCCAGTCCTGTGATGGAGCTGCATGGGGGAGATAAGCACAGCTGCTGGGGTGTAGCTAGGACCCCCTAATGATAGACTGGGGGTCACATGGAGGTCCTGTCTCACTGGGATGATATCAGGGTACAGGCCTGGGTTCACTCACTCCATGACACCTGTCCCAAGGTGACCTCTGACCCCTACCTGACCCCCCCCCCCCACCCCCCCACCCCCAACACACACAAGGCTGGATGGAGATAGTAACATGGACATGAGGAGGAACAGGCATGCATCTATTTTAGACTGCAGTACTTTGTGTCTACAGTATTAAAGATAAAAATGATTTACTTATTTAAATACATTTTTAAACGTTACTTATGGCTGAAACATATCAGGTATATAAGGTAGTGCTATTAGTCTTCCAAGTATATTCTCATCTACTCAAATAAGTCTACAAGTCTGTGTGATAAGTGTGTTAGTGGATTTAAGTCCACTTGTATCTCTCCAAATCTGCTTAGCGGGTTTTATACAAAAGCTAATTGTGATAAGCATCACAGGGGGTACGATAGAGGGAGTTATGTCGGTTCTAGAACCTATTAACCTATAAAGCCTGGCATTTAAACCCCCCCAAAACATATGTAGTCTGGTCCTTCAATCCATCTGCAGTGTTTGTCACAAAGATGGTTACGGTAATTGAATAGCATTCTTATATCAACAGGAAAACCCAGAACATAAGGAGGACTGGCAGCCTGCTGGAATGGTGCCTCCAGATGGGCAGCTGGAAGCCAGCTTTCACAACCCAACAAAGGACTTGGTGGGTGGACGCAGAGAGGTGTACAGTAAATGGAGAAACAAGACCGACACTACAATACTTGAACAACTAAATATTTGAGTTAATTAGCAACAAAGCTAAGGTTTAGAGGTGAAAATATGAGGCATATGTTTTGAACATTACCTCTCTATCATTGTTCCTTTGGCTTGGTGTCATCTCTGTGCTTTGACCCCAAAACACACACACACCTGTGACACACTTAACAAGCACACAAACACACACAAACACACCTGTACACAGTAGGCATATTGGGCAGGAATACATAATCATGCATGCTCCTTGTGTTTGAACAAAGGAGAGCCCTCAGGCCGCAATGCCACTGTGTGTGTGGCTGTGTTTTGTGTGTGTGTATGTCTGTAGGCGTTTCTCATGTACTTTCTGGATATGTGTGTATGTATAGGTGTGTGAGCATGTTTCATGTACTTCGTGCCTGTGTATGTGTGTCTGTGTACCCTATAACATGTCTGTATGGACTGCAGTTACAGGGTCAGACAAGCTTTACTGTATCAGTTGGGACACAGTGGGATGCTGATAGGATTGGCTTAGTCCCTGGGTGGCTCTGACATGCTATGGAGCACCACTTCCCTGACTCTGGGAGTTTACACACACACACTCAAATACACACCCACACACACACAGACACACTCAAATACACACCCACACACACACAAACATATCATCATCATAAGACCAATCTCACTGAAATAGCAGGTCAACAGAGGTCACTTGAAAGAAGAACAAACCTCAACCACAAAGATGGTCATTATTGGTTCAGTGGAGGTTCATGCCACAGAGCAAACTTGACCGGATGTCATTAAGGGCTCTCAAAGATAAAACAACAGGAAAACACTGATTCATTGCAGTCCATGTGGAATTTCTAGTTTAGCGACCTCCATCCAAAACATGGCGAGGTGACCAAGGGTTACCGGTCATTGGTTGGTCACACCCACACAGATATCCTCTAATAGAAGGCAGGATTAACACTGTCCAGACGCTGACCTGGGGTGTGCTCTGGAAGGGGATCAAGCGGGGTTAAGAGTATTACCCGAAACCTGCAGAAAGCAATGGAGAATCCATTTGACCTTGTGTTCGCTAGAGATGATCGTGCAATGCCCCAGTTCATTTAAGCTTTCTTAACTTTAAAAAAATGATGAAAAACATGTTGAAAAGGCCGCAAACATGAAGCCCTGATCGTTTTTCAATTCACCAACGACCTTCGCTGGTGAAAGAAAAACCCGAAATAAAAGCACAAGCAGCGGAAATGGTATGCCAGGGTGTCGACAGAGGACCTTTAAAGGAGAACGGCTGAAAACGAATGCAGAGAAGATGGGAGGGCAGACAGAGAGGGAGAGAGCTTGGTTATTATCTCAATCATGGAGCGGAATAATGGGACAACAAAAAGCCCCAGTACGCCCCAGCCTGATCTGGAGAGAAAGAGAGAGAGAGAGGGAAAGCGAGAGAGAGAGAGAAAGAGAGAGAGAGAGGGAAAGAGAGAGAAAGAGAGAGAGAGAGAGGGTAAGGAAGAGAGAGAGAGTTTGCTAATCGACTAAGCGCTCGCCATCTTCTCCAGTGATCCAGAAGGAGCACCACCCCCCTTTCCTACAGCTGCCCCCCCCTCCATGTAGACACTGCAGGAGCATTAACCACTTACAGTACTGTATATGCACTTTTTAATCATTCTACATGGCAGAACTCACTGTGGCCTCCTTCTTCCATGCGGATCGAGCCACTGAAGAAACCCAAATGAACATCCCTCCATTCATTTCCACTTAGGGTCGAATCGCATCACACTGGACCAGGTCCGGAGTGTATGGAGACTGCAGATGATACCGAGAAGCAACACTAGAACATTTATTTCAAGGGACAGCAGAGTTCTTACATAAAACACATGCTGGAAATAGAGCTAAGTACCCGCTGCCAGGTCTGGTTCAACATCTTCTCATCCATTATCGCTCTTGCTTACACTGCCGGCCCCTCCTTCCACCCACTCACCCACAGGATCCTCTGTGACAATAATACACAGGCTGGATGCCAGCCAGACCCCATTGTTACTGTAAATACACGCCTGGCCGTTTCCCCAAGGGGAGATCAGTTGAATGATTGTCCCTGGTCTTTAACCTTTTCATGTTCCTGTTAAATTTGCCTGAAAACGCCTAAACAGCATACCCAAAGTAAATGGAAGCTGTTCTTGAACCATTTGGAGTACATGCATGTAAATGATCTCTTTTGAAAGCTGACACTCTGAAGTTATGTCCCCTGTTGTCAGGACCCCTGTCAGTCCTTCTAGTGTTGAGTAATAGAAGCTTGAACACAAGGAAAGTGAAAATTTCTATTTCCGCCTAGATTTTGTTTTGAAAACAGAGGCCTGAAGAGGCCTAGAGGTGGTAGGTATTATCTGGAAGACTAAATTGGACCACAGGTTGAAGCCTTACCCAATTCAAATCAAAAGTCAAACATAATACCACAATATATTCATATTTGACACATGTTTTTATAAGAATACATCCAGGAATTTTCTAAAAGGGTCTTTTGGAGACTCCAAAATGACCCTTTGTAACCAAGGTCAAGGTCAAATAAAAAGGTATTATTTTTCATAATTGTTATCTCTGGCCCATCTCTGGTACTTAGAAATATCATATATAATAGCTAAATCCCTAATTAGTAATACTGAAACACAAAAACTGAAGCATGAACACAATGGAGTGCTTTATCTGATTCCAAGGATTGGCGCACAAAGAACACTGATTCTGTCAACCATATTGCGCAATCGACTGTTATTTTGAAGGCTCCACAGACGCATACAAATGAGGTATTGGCATTTTCAGCTAGCTGTCAGCTACAAGGCTAACGAGCTAATTTCAGAGCCAGTCGAAGCCAGTTCGAGAAATTTGTTTAGAACGAGTGTGGGGGGGGGGGCGGGGGGGGGGCAGGACGCACAGACCTAGTTGGCTTTAGAGGGCTGTCAACGGGGCATGGAAGCTCCTATTGGGTCGAACAAGGTGTCAATCAAAAGGGGAGGGTTCAACGGACATTTTGAGACCTTCATTTTGTAAATACTCCGTTGATAAACCGGACAAAATAACACTTTTATGTGAACAAGTTGTTTCTTCCGTCGGCTAACTTGCATAATGAAACAAAGGATAATGGATATTCATGAACGTAAAACATTGTATTTGGACGAATTACTTTACATGGTTAGATACTTTGAACCCTTGGACTTACGCAGATCAAGTTTTGATGGCATGATTTGCACACCTGGACCTATTTGAACAACTTAGGGTGAGTACAACTTTTTTCTTTGGCATTGTTGAAGGAATGTTCACCGGAAAAAGACGTTGACTTTGCTTGCTATTGTGACTTGATCTTGAATTGGTTTATTTCAATGGAAGCACAAGAATCGTAGCTTTCCAACGATGTATAACATGTGTAGCGTCTAAAAAATATATTTGTTAGAATTAGTGCGTCGTAACTGAGGAAGGGGGAGGCAGCATTTTTGTCTCGCGGCGAAACAGGAGCGTAAACAGGTTAAGCACCTGTAACGTGTGAACTATCCCTGATCCCAGCAACGTTTCCTGGCCCTTGGAAGCAGCGAGCAACCCGCCCCCCCCCCCTCCCCGCCCCCCCCCTCCCTTTTGCCCCGTCCGTTGCTGACACCACGGTAAGTCCCCCGCCCCCCTTTCCTTTGAGTTCTCTGGATATCCTTTAATCACAATAACACTTGTAGTTAATTATACATGTGTGGCGCAACAGCGCTTCTCTCCCACTAGTAAATCACGGACAGGTGGATCGTTATCGAGATCAAAATGAAGACATCCAAAGCACCGGTTAACAGTACAGCATGCCGTACCAAACGGCGAGTCACACCCACGTTCACAGTAATCATGATACCGAGAAGTAAAATGTCAACTTTAACCCCTGTCCACTTTCTCCGTGGCTGCTGCAGCTCATGGTTTTGTGCGTGGCATAGGTGAACAAGCTGATGTGTGTGAGGTGTGATTTGAGGAGAGGGGGTCCTTTTTTAATGAATGCACTCTCTTCTCTTCTCCTCTCTACTTGTTGTAATTCCCCTGGTGGTGGTGGTGTTGGGGGTGGGGGGGGCACTGAGACCCCATGACTGTGGTGCTGGGGTGCTAGAATGAGGCAGTGTTATTGTATAAATACCACTGCACTTTGACTCCAGGAAGCTACTTCCTGGGGTGTAACCCTGAGTCATTCGGGGACCTGATTTACTGCAGCTTGCCAGGGGTGGACGTGCTTCACCAACACCACAAGAGCTTCCAACCCCCCCCTCCCCCCCACCCACACAAAACCCCAACGTCTCTCTCCTCGCACCCTTGCTGGCCCCTGTTTCTCCTTCACACACACGCAGGTTTTCTCATCTAATTTTAGGCTGGATATCTCAGTCTTTCACGTGTCCTGGGATGATTTTCACCTCAACCACTGGCACAGCTGTCCATCCTGCAGACCTCCACAAGCTACGTCCTCGGCTTTATTAAAAAGTGTGAATAAAAACGAGCAAACGAGAGAGAGAGCAAGGAGCAAGAGAGAGAGAGAGAGAGAGTGGTGAGAGAGAAAGAGAGAGAGAGAGAGAGAGAGAGAGAGAGAGAGAGAGAGAGAGAGAGAGAGAGAGAGAGAGAGAGAGAGAGAGAGATGAGAGAGAGAGAGAGAGAGAGAGAGAGAGAAAGAAAGAAACACACAGTGAGGGGGTATGGGTGGAGGCTGTTAACATACACATGCCCAATTTGTCCGTGCATAACGACAGAGTGATACTAGCTGTGGCATCGGGGTGTTTGTTTGAAGTACGCTTGGGCACCACTCAGGAGCCGCTCTCACAACCCAGGGAGGACAGGGAGAGTCTCTCCACCGAGCTACACATCTGACAAGCATCGCAGACAATAACAGTTAACAGACAATAACAACATTCTGTGTAGGAGACAAAGAAAAAGACAATGTGCAAATGCCCTGCCAGTCAAACATGGTTGTGTTTCGGAGAAGAGGAGAAATCAGTGACTCTGGAATCAAAGGATGAAAAACAAAAGCTCCCTCTTCGGGCTCTGTAGGAGCACGGCTGATTCTCCAGCGGCTGCCCCTTCAGAACACGCTGGAGTCACGTTCTTACTCGCGGGGAGGAAGGGGCAGGGCAGAACGTGGCCCGAAGAGAGATCATTGGTATTATTATTTTCACATGTTAATTTCTCGCTGACATCCATAATGCCAGTGTCGTCTGATGAGCACAGGGGATGTGCTACAGTACACCACACACGACAAATCGGAAAACAAAACAACATTTTCCTGACGTGACTGACTCTTGAGACGACCCTGGCCGGTCTATTGTCTCCTGTCTCCTGTCTCTCGTCTAGCTTTTTATATAGAAGAGACAATGGGATTTTAATTTAAATGCGAAAATCCCACTCCTCCAGTGTAGAACAAAGCTATTTTCCCCCCAATGAGTCTTTAGAGAAATCTCCTGCTCCCCAGTGCCTATGTAACTCCTCATTTATTTCGAGCATGTGCGTGATTAGAAAAACCCTCCTAAATTACTGTATCACACCAAACGCTATAATTAAATTAATATTGGATGTAATAATTACTTTGTGGATTCACATTTTTCATACACACAGCTGCTTTGTTGCTCGAACCATTAGCATTTGTCTGCCGCAATTAACGGTGGCTTTAATGAGATTTCTAGACGAACCGGTGTGTGTGCATGTGTATATCTGACGGTGTGTATGTGTGTCAGACAGTGTGTACATTTGTGTGTCTGTTTTTGTGTTTACACTGTATGTGTCAGCTTCACAATGTTGTGTTTAAATAGGGTATGCATATTTTCACAGAACACATATAGACCTTTATTACCCTATAGGGTTCATGATGGTCTTAGAACAGAGTAATTAAACTGAGATGAGAACATGAATTTTACTGGAGATGGACCTCCCACTGTTAATGATTTAAAACTGAGGGATGTATATGGTGCCAAGAAGACTAGATCAATCTCACCTCAAAACGACACTGCCCCCCCTCCTATGAAAAAATACAGCCACATTTGTCTAATGCATGTCAGGAGACTGTCTTAACACTGAATAATGACCCTTACTCTCAATGTTCTCCTTTTCACACATTGTCTCTTTCCAAGGACATATGTCATTATCATTAAGTATTGTGAATGATCAGTTACTGGAACTAAGTGTTAAATGACTTGGAAATAGCTAATGCAAGACTTATTTCATGGAAGACTTCAATAACCAACACCAACGAACCCAAATACCATCACACTCCATTCATGAAATGATAGGAGGAGTTTCAGTCATAAAACTGACCCCTAACTTCTCCTATTGACCCATTTAAAGCCGCCTATGACACTGTGGCGTCCCCTTAGATAACCCTGACCCTGTAAATGGTCACTTTTTTCTCTCTACGTTCTAACGGCAGCTGAAGCTCTTCCTCTTATTCTGCAAACACGACAGACCACACTACACACGCACTCGCACCCCATGCGCACACACACACCTCTCCTCGGTCGACGCCGTCACAGCGGATGGGACACGTTGCCTCGTTATCTGCCTGTGTAATTGGTGTCGTGTTTGGTTAGGAGATTAGAGTGCTGCAACTCTTTGTGTGGTCTCGCAGATTGAACAAACAGGCACCAGTAGGAGCTTCTGTCCAAGAACCCACCAGACTGTCTGTCTGTTCCCCCATTCTCTCTCTCTCTCTCTCTCTCTCTCTCATCTCTCTCTCTCTCCTCTCTCTCTCTCTCTCATCTCTCTCTCTCTCTCTCTCTCTGTCTCTCTCTCTCCCTCTCTTTCTCTGCATTGTGACACACACAGGCCAGATGGACCGTGAATGTGGGTGATAATTGTGGTGGTCGGGGTGTTGATGGGCCACGTTGAGATTCAATGATCTCACCTCGTTTGAAAGCCCGCCCAGTCCACGCCACGCCGCTCCCGTCCGCTTATTGCATATCCAGACTCTGAAACTTGAGGCTCCGCTGCAGATTTGGGGAGTATCACATTATTTAGACGTTTGATGGTAAACACGCTGGTACAACACAACACCGATGTGTCTGTCAGTGTCAGAATGTTGTATTGAACAATGGGATCTGAGCCCCGCACGGGCTCGGAAAATAATTATGAGTTTCCCAATCGACAACATTCGAGATATGTTGCATTGCTGAACTGGTTGAACCCCTCTAATTGAATGTCACCATGTCACTGTGATGTCACCGTGTGCTACAAGTCTTCCTCCGTGCACTCCTAGTGAACAGTCAGTATACACAAATGACCAGCCACATATCAGCAGCCTGTACTTTTCCCGTCTCTTCCTTCCTATTTCTCTTTTTTTCTCTTTCTCGCTTTCTATCTCATAACCTTTCTACCTCTCTTTCTCCCCCCTCTCTCTCTCTCTCTCTCTCTCTCTCTCATCTCTCTCTCTCTCTCTCTCTCTCTCTCTCCGTATCTATGTGTCTCACAGGGTGGTACTCTATTCACCTCATCCTCGGCCTCTACATCACTATTCCTGTAAAACACATTTCCATCCCGAGCCCCCCGATCTCCCCTCCAGCCCCACTTTTAGTCATTCTCCTTTTCCTCTTTTCCCATTATTTCTTTCCTTTCGCCGTACCTCACAGCTCTTTCTCTCTTGTTCTCCGTCCTCAGAAAGACAGGGAGTGTTGTCATTTGTCTTGCCACCATGGCTCCTGCTCCATCAGCCGGGCAGAGTTAAGGGATCATGTTTGATATTGTCAGATGGGCTGGAAAATTAAAAACCCAATTAAGGAAGCGGACCAGGAGGGGGTCAGCTCTTCTGCATATCAAAAGACCTCCTCTGGCTATTCCGTGCAAATTATATCTGTTAACAGCTCACTTTGCCCAGGCCACGGCGGCAGAGCACTTAAGGAGGAGCGGGGCTTATCCCTCTGCTCCAAACGCAGGAGAATTGTGGCGCCATCATGATCAAAAAGGAGACTTTTACTCTCTTTTTACCTTCCAGCACGACACGAAGGTCCTCCGTGAGTGTTATTAAAGAAACATGTAGAAATTAAAAGACACACGTTCAATTTCTTTTCGACCAGCAGTACAGTACCTGCACATATAACAACGGTGAACTCCACCCCCTCATGGAACATTATATCTCTGCTTCCTGCATATTTAATTCCTCTGGAGAAATATGCACCATCCAAATAACCCCCACCCCTCTCCCCCACCTGCCTCCCACCCCCCTCCCTTTCCAGTTCCCTACATTACCCATGGATTCATTCATTCTCGTACAGTAGATAGGAAGGACAGAGAAAAATGGCCAGCCAGGCTTAATGGTATTTGTCTCAGGCCAGACCATTAATATTCAGCTTAATGTTTCTGATAACTGAGCTGGAGGCAATGAGGAGCTCACTATCCAGACAGTCTTATTACTGTAAGCAGTTGGATTGGAA
>NC_085026.1:8801224-8832617 GCF_963692335.1 Osmerus eperlanus | reverse complement strand
AGGGAAACAGAAAAATCTTCACTCGCTGATGGGACCCCTCCCCCCTCCCCCTCTCCTCATATCTTATAGCTAAGGTTCTACCCCCTGCCTGCCTACCTGCACTCTATTTGCCCCCCCTGGCAAATGAGCGCTGCATCTCCCTTTTCACCGAACGTGTCTTTTGTTACGTTTAACCATGTCACTGCAAGCGGCCAGATTAGGGCTGTTTAAGTTAATGGGAGGAGGTAAGGGCAGGTATCAGGGGTTCACGGGGATTAGGAAACCCCAAAGTGGTTCCAGTCCTTCTCTCCGTCTAATGACCAACAGTGTTGCCAGCCGTGCCCTCCCTCCCCACCCCTCCCTCTTTCCATCCATCATTCCCTCACTCTCTCCCTCCTTTCATCTGTTCATCCTTCCATCCATCCCCTCCCTCACGCCGTCCGTCCTTCTGTCCCTCTGTTCCCTCATCTGGCCCTCACTCACTCCCTCCGCACACTAGGACCAAAATACACCCTTTCTTAATTTCTCTGTCTCGTTTTTTGGGGGGGGTTTCCAACGAATAGCGCTCTCTGGATAGCCCCACGATGATTTGAAACCTCCCTCTAATATCAACCACATGTCAGTACCTGTAGCGCTAACTCCTCGCTGCTTTTTTAGTACGTGAGAGCAAAGAAGCAGAGCGAGGGAGGAGGAAGGGGCCATGGGGCCTGCAGGCAGACCTCGTTGGCTGGCTGGTCAGGCCAGAGTGGTCGGCTTGACTTAAGACTCGGGCCCCGGGTGTCCCGTCCGACTTAAAAGATGGCCCCCGGCTGGCTGCCACCTCCAGATGACCCCCCTGGTTTTACAGTGCCGAGCTTCAGGAGAGAGCAGGGCCACGGAGCCTTTGTGGAACTGCACTCATTCGCTGCCGTTGCTGGTGATAAAACTTCAGACAGCCTAATTGATGGGCTCGCTGACATAACAATACCTTGTGAAAGCGCAGAGTGGCCGTGCCTGGTCCTCATTTATAGACAGCTGGAAGGGGAGCTGAACCCCCTACCATGAAGCCAAGGTGGGGGTCCCAGGCCAGCCGGAGAGAGCTGGGGCTTTGGGGGGGGGGGGGGGGTGAAAGGAACCATTTGTATCTTTGCTGTTCGATAATTTATTTATTTTTTAAAGATTAGCGGTAACATTGTAGGAATGATGTTTGTGTGGGAAGGGGGTGGAAAATGGTGTAGTGTGCGTGTGTGGTGTGCGTGTGTGCATGTGTGTGTCACATGCTGAGAACTCTAAGGGAATGCTTGAGGAATGTTGTCCTGGTGTCCATGGTGACCAGTGTAATCAAAAGCTTTATCAAACAAGGGGAGTGCATCATGAGGGACCTGGTTTCCTCATCCCTGTACAGAAATATCCCTTCATATACTCCAACAAATACTATTATTTGGATGGCCCCTTACAGGCCACCAGTGGCCAATGCTGCCATTGAAACACACTGCTTTTGAGGTGTTTTGTGGTATTGAGGTGGTGTACTGTTGCATACCTCTGCTATGTGAAAGCTGTAGGTGATTTACCTTGTGTTTGTCTTCTGTTTTTCTTCTCTTTCACAGGTTCATCAATGCCAGGAGAAGAATAGTACAGCCCATGATTGACCAGTCAAATCGAGCAGGTAAAGAAAGACAAGAGCCTGTCCTCATATAGCTATCTCTCTCTCTCTCTCTCTCTCTCTCTCTCTCTCTCTCTCTCTCTCTCTCTCTCTCTCTCTCTCTCTCTCTCTCTCTCTCTCTCTGTACTGTATCTCCCATGGTCCCTAAACACCCCAGCCCTTTCCAGTATTTTACTGGCATATACAACATGCCCGCAGCCTGAATTTTTAAGGTTGGCCCCCCCTTTGCTTCCCTCCCTCCTTCCTCCTCCTATCTTCCCCATTTTCTCAATGGGATGAGTCTGGCTGTGAAGCCTGCCTGTTACTGATTGGCTCTAATTGGACATTTCCAATATAACTGGAGAGAGAGCGACATTAGCACCCTCTCTGCCAATCACTAATTGGGCACCAGAGGAGTTTGCAGAATTACTGCCGTACAAACCTTTTTTGGGGGTTATCTTCATTTTGGAGGGAGATGGGGGGGGCTGGGAAAGTCAATGCACACAGCTCTTATGTTATTTTGTTATTCATTAAATTCCCTCAAGCACCAGGAGGCAACTTGCTTCAGCTGGACTCTGATTATCGAGCATTCCTTTACACAGCATTCCCCCTCCTCCCCCCCAAAAAAAACAAAACAACAACTATCGTATGAGACGGCGTAATTTCAATTTAGTAATTGTGGGTAAAGAATTCATCCTGGTCATCCTGGCTCAGGATTGAGAATGAGTTTTATATGATCCATTGATCCACGATTCCTGGCATGAGGCCCACGGATGGAGAGATTTCCATTCCTCTGAAAGGGATTAAGGAAGGCTTCATATTGTAAATTGATAATGCATTGATTTCCCATATCTACCACGGTCAGACGACAAAAAACGATGAAAGATTGAGTCGTAAACATGCCACTCGCAAATCGAGCAAAGAATCCGATAAGAATTTATGTAGCTGCCTCTAGAGCTACGTTGACGGCGCTGTTGGCCAAAAAAAAGATAAATAAATATAAAATAAAATGCTGAGTCATTTTTCTTTTGAGGAGGAAAAAAGCTTTTTTGTTGATTGGGGTTTTTGTAGCTCTGCATCTAGGAAAGTCCCACCAACCAGGAGGGGGTGGAGATTGTGCAAATGAAGTTAACCAATTATTGAAATGAGATAAGCCCCCGAATTGTGGTGGGTCTCGGTAGAGTTCCTGTGGTTTCTAAGGAATATTCCTGAGAGCGCGCTTTCAAAGTGTGGCAATTTAGCAGTCTTCCCAAAGACAGCATGACTAACAGCTTCGTCTAATCTCTGGGTTTACAGATTACTGCGGATAATACTGTTTAGTCCGGGAATATATTTTTTTCTGAAGACTCCAGAGTGCATTTACCCAATTGACTAATAATAAACAGTACACAAGACAACATAACTAAGTGATTACCGAACAGCAGTATATAAATACATAATGTATTCATTTATTGATCAACTAAATGCTAATAGATTAAAATGAACATAATAATATTCACTTATCACAATTCATTAAAAGGATGAATGGTTGTATTTGAGTTAATGAGGTCTAAATCGTGTTTCTGCATCATGAGCTGATTTGTCTGTAGGGATGGTGATTGGTCGGTGACAGTCTTGGCTGAGTGTCTGAACCTGTCAAACTGCATGCTTTCTTTTCTACTGTAGAAGACAATGCATCTTCTCTGTTCTGTAATGTTAACATGAGTGTGTGTGTGTGTGTGTGTGTGTGTGCGTGTGTGTGTGTGTGTGTGTGTGTGTGTGTGTGTGTGAGAGAGAGAGACAGAGATTGTATGTGTTTGTGACTGTTTGCATACTGGATGCCTGTTTGCATGTCCTGGGTGCTTAGGAGCCATGCGCATACTGTAGCACAATGTCTTGCAGTGTATGTTTGGGCTGGGACAATTGCTGATTGTCTGGTGTGTCTTCTCTTCTTTCCCCCCCTTCGTGTCCATGTTTTGACTACAATCAGGTTTTCTTCTTGATCCTTCAGTGAGCCAAGGAGCAGCGTACAGTCCTGAGGGCCAGCCCATGGGCAGCTTCGTGCTGGACGGTCAGCAACACATGGGGATCCGGCCAGCTGGTAAGCCGACCCCCTGCTCTTCCCTCCTTCCCTCCCTCCCTCAATCCCTCCCTCCCTCACTCCCTCCCTCCACTCATGTCATGTGTAACTGTATGCCTACCACACCGCACCCGTTGGAAACTGGTTGCGCTGTGGTCACCCTGGCACGCACCGGGCCTACATGACAGCATGCACTTGCTACTAACCTGCTGTAGCAGTGACACAACCACTGCTGACTAGAGGATCACTACCCTGTTACCATCCAACTACCACACTACCCTGTTACCATCCAACTACCTCACTACCCTGTTACCATCCAACTACCTCACTACCCTGTTACCATCCAACTACCTCACTACCCTGTTACCATCCAACTACCACACTAACCTGTTACCATCCAACTACCTCACTACCCTGTTACCATCCAACTACCACACTACCCTGTTACCATCCAACTACCACACTACCCTGTTACCATCCAACTACCTCACTACCCTGTTACCATCCAACTACCTCACTACCCTGATACCATCCAACTACCTCACTACCCTGTTACCATCCAACTACCTCACTACCCTGTTACCATCCAACTACCTCACTACCCTGTTACCATCCAACTACCTCACTACCCTGTTACCATCCAACTACCTCACTACCCTGTTACCATCCTACCTTGTTTCTAACATTTTACTACCCTACACTGTCACTATTATACACTGTTATTACCCTTTTACAATTCTAAAATCCAACTTCACTGTATTTTCACACCCCTCACTAACTGGCATCTCTGCTTGCTGCCTGCATATCAGCCTCGTTGGTCTCTCTTCTCCCCCCCTTCTCACCTAAAGAAATGCAAAGTCTAACAGAGGAAGGTAGAGAATTGCAGAAATCGAAAAAACACCCCCTCGCCTCATCACATCCACCTGCACTGACCTTCCCCGTCCTTTTCCTTCTAACCCTGAAGTCCTCCCTCTGTCAGGGTCTGTCCTCTGACCTCTATGTGGTTCCCTCTTTGACCTCTGCTGACCTTCTCTTTGGCGTTTATCTCCTCTTCTAGGGCCTATGAGTGGAATGGGGATGAATATGGGCATGGATGGGCAATGGCACTACATGTAACCTCCACCTTGTAAAGCAAAAACGCAAAGAAAAAGGGGGAAGTAAGTACAACTGGGCTCTTTTTCCTTGGGTTCTCATACGTTTTGGGGGCTGGTGGGTTTATACTTTTTTCTTACCCACTGTCTCCCTTTCACTCCGCCACAACCCACCTCCCACAACCCCCTCCCCCCACACACCTCCCTTAACCATAATTCTACAACAGCCTTCATCGATTCCACACAACAACAAGCTACCAATGCGGTAGGGGTGGTGCAGCTAACCCAGGATAAATGGGTGTACTGGGAGTAGTGGTGGTGTCACGAGGCCATCTCATGAAGGCCCTGGGAGAGAGAAAGAGAGAGAGAGAGAGAGAGAGAGAGAGAGAGAGAGAGGGGCGACTTGTGGCGCCAGACATCCACCACAACAAAAAAGTGAAAAGGGGGGGGGCGAAAAAAAGAAGAAAGAAAATACACTCTCCCTCCCATTCCAACAACCAAGTAGGCATGGCAAGCACAAATGTATTTATCACAACAGCGCCATCGCTCTCCGCCATCTCCGACAGCCAATGCAAATGTTGGACATTTAGGGAAAAAAGACCATCTCCAGGGGCAGGGTCTGACGGGGAGAAATGAAGCAGGCTCCAGCGAAGCGATAAAGAAGGAGAAGTGAAACTGTCCTCCGAGTGACATAAATCTGTCTGGCCGAGGATTGATGCCCAAATTATCTTATATGCAAAGACGGGAACGCGGCACTACATTACGCTCCCTGGTCCAGATATACGGCCCCGGGTGACTGGGGCGATCCCTCACTGGGGGGGGGGGGGGGGGGGTGGAGGGTTGAGGCAGAAGGGGGGAGACCCCTGTGTTTTGATTATTTTTTACTGGAGGGGGGAGGACTTTAGGGGGGGGGGGGGGGGGGCGTTGGTGCGTAGTTCGTCACGACACACACACACACAGACAAGAAACAGTGAGACACGGAGATAAATTTTAAGGGATGGAGACATTACAGAGTGGAGGTATATGAAAGGGGGGGGTTCTCTTCTTTCTCTCTCTCTCTCTCTCTCTCTCTCTCTCTCTCTCTCTCTCTCTCTCTCTCTCTCTCTCTCTCTCTCCCTACTCTCTCTCTCTCACACACACACACACACACAGACACACACACACACACAGACAGACAATCTCCCTCACACACTCACACCTAGTGTAACTAAATGGCAGTGGTCTTATTAAGCCGGTCATTTCACCTCTTGCTTGCCACTGTGCTGACATTTCAAAAATCAAGACATATCACATCCCAAAGGCAGCAGAGCAGAACAGATTTTATTTAACACCTAAACTCAGTTGCCCAATGAGGCAACAAATCATAACACTTACCTTGATTAAAAGAACCCTTTATATGTAAATGGACATTAGATTTTCCATAGGGTCACCATAGCGATTCCTCCGACAGAGATCATTTCACCCCTTTCTCTCTCGTTCTCTCTCTTTTTCTCTTACTCTCTCTCTCTCTCTCTCTCTCTCTCTCTCTCTCTCTCTCTCTCTCTCTTTCTTTCTCCACCTCATCCCCTCCTGGCTTTGCTAATGTGTCACCCAAAAAAGACAAAGCAGGAAGCAATGTTCCCTGGAATATCCACACAGAGACAACATTTGCTCAGCTTCGCTAATTCTTAATGTAGGCAATATCGTTCTGAGACAATTTAATTATGCAACATATTTTAATGCTTCATGATCAATTACATTAATGGCTTAATACGGAGGAATATTACCCTTTTTTTTATTTGATCAAGCAGTCACACAATATGGTATATTTGGTTGTTAATTACGACCAGCCATTGAGCTGGACTGCTGTGACATAGTCTGGTGAAGCAGGGTAGAGCAAGGTAGGGAGGTAGAGAGGAGCGGGAGGAGGGAGAGGAGGGATGAGATTGTGATGCCAGGTAGAGTAGGGGACGGAGGATGAGAGGAGAAAGAGGGGGAAGGCCGAAAGGGGAGAAAGGGGGAAAAGTCGGGAAGCCAAGAGTAGGGAAGCGGCGAAGGAAGAGGGGGGTGGGGGGGTGAGAGGAGGCAGGCCTAGAGGAGAACGAGGGGGAGAGAGGGACCTGGTGCAGAGTGCTGGCCCCCCGTTATTGTCTTCAGATGGTTTTACCACTCCTGTTAATAAAGGAGGAGGGATGGGGGGTGTGTGGGGGGGGGTGCAGATCTACTTAACAGAATGACTGCAGCTTACAAGACTTGAGATTACCAGCTTACAGTGTCAAAAACATCTGCTGGGCCTTTTAACAGGAGCCCCGTGAGGTTATATGGAGGTGAGGGGCACTCCTCTTGCCCCCCAACACCCAGATTGATTTACTTATTTTATGACCCCGATAGTGGGGTTTTAAGAGAGCACTCCGACAAACATGTGCATTTCAAATGAACTGACGTGGAAGAGGGCACAGTATTGGAAAATGGCACAGCTTTCAGCCAATGAGATTGGCCATTAATCTCTGTCTTTGCTGTCCTCTTTATTCCCCCCCCCCCCCTCCGCCCACCCCCCCCTTTCCCCTTCGTCCCCTTTCCTTTCCTCCACCCTCACCAGGGCCCTCCAGTGTCATTTCTGAATTGCGGTGTACTAAGGTGGAGGAATGTGGAGAGTGAGCATGCCTGGTGACCTTGCTATGACCCCCCCCCCCCCCCTCCTCCAGGGGTTCACATTACAAAGCAGGCCGGCCCAGACCCAGGCCCGTGGCTCCAGCAGGACCCCGGGCCTGCTCGCCCCTGCTTCTCCCCAGGGTCCAGGCCTTCAGACCAGGCCTGTTCCCATACTCCAGTCCCAGGCTCCAGGGCAGCCCCCTTCCCCTCCACCCCTGACTCCTCATACCATCTCCTCCACCTGTCTGTTTACAAAAACCAAATCGGAGGCACCTCTGGTCAACCTGTGACTGGAGTCACTCAGGGGTCCCTCGGAAAGCAGGGCCCTCTACTCTCCATCATAAGGGACCTCAGCATAACCCTCATCCTTCTCTCTCTGTCCACGTCTCTCTCTCTCCTTCCTTTAAATATGTTCCTTTCCTTCTCTCCCTTCTGTCTTCTTCTGTCTCTCTTGTGCTTTAGCGGCTGTCTTCATTATAAACCCACGCTCCTTCACTTCAGAGCCCAACTTTGTTTTTCTTAAAACTGCTCTCATTGAGGAGGCAAAAGCGAAGCTATTGAACGCTATTCTTAGAATGGCGTGTTGTGAGAGTTTAGCGAGGCCTCAATTATTTAATAACTTCTTTACAGGATTCTAAATCAAATAACGTTCACAGTGGCGGATCCCCATGAGAGAACGCCTGTTTGGTTTGTCGCTAAATTCAGCGAGGGAATTGACTGTTCCGCCTGTAAGAGTATTAGTGCTGCTAACATCAATATAGCTGCTTGGTTTTCCTCACGCTCCTTCTCAGCTAGCGTGTCTGTGGGGGGGGCAGAGGATCACTTTACAACCAGAGAACTGACCACAAGTCTATCGGACATTGTAAACCACCCTCCATCACCTAAAATAGACCAATGTAATGACTTTGGGTTTTGCTCGGAGAAACAAAAGCTGTTTAGTCAATGAAGCCTCATATTTCCTCAAATTTACTGGGATTTCTTTCGTGAAACATTCTTTCTTTGGTCTGAGATGATAGAAATAATGTTTGTATTGTTGCATAATACTGTATTATACATGGTAAAAGAGGTTATTTGTAATCATGACTAACTCCTTCTCTCTCTCTCTCTTTCTCTCCAGCTCTACCAGGCATGCCAGGGGAGTATGTACCTCAGAGTGGTCCTATGGGCATGAGCATGGCCCCACCCAGTTACAACCCTTCCCAGATGACCTCCCATCCCTCCCAGCTCCGACACGGACCCCACATCCACCCATCCTACTTGTCCGGCCCCCACCACCACCACCACCCCCATCACCCAGCCATGCTGATGCACGGAGGACCCCACTCTCACCCAGGAATGACCATGTCAGCTCAGAGCCCCCCCCTGCTGACCCCCCTTGACCCCAGCACAGGAGGACAAGGCCTGGACATCCACGCCCAATAGTATAAGGGAACTGTTACTACGACAACTACTACGACAACAGCAGCTACTTAGAGGAACGTCAACAACATGAACCCACAATCCCCAAGCAAGCTATTTTGAGACTATTTTTCAGAATAAAAGCGAACCCTTTTGACCAGAATTAGACGCTAAAAAACAGAATTCCAGATGAGCTGTGATAATTCTTTTTTTTTACCTGTCAATTTTGTTACTTTCATCCATTGGAGGACCAAGCTGACAAGAACACTTTGTAAAGTCTTGGGCTTTTGTTAAAGATAAACAGAGGATTTTTGACTTACACATGTGCAAAAAAAAAGGAAATGGGATACACGTACACTCAAAAACACACACAACGCACGCAAACACAAACACCCTCCCACACACAGCATACTCAAGTGACACGTTCAAACGATCTTAAGCCGAAATCGCTCTGGAAGATTTAAAAAAAGAGAAAAAGACAAAGACTCCAAGAGTTATAACTACTGTAGTATAAAAAAGTATAGACTAAAAATAAGTTAAAACTTGTGCATTTTCGTTGATCACGATTTATGTTTCCTGAGCTAGTTCTAGAATAAAAGGTAACCCTTTCTCTCACACTGTGTGTGTTCCTTGTTGGAGGAGAAACTGTCTCATTGGCAGCGCAGCACTATAAACCAGAAGATGGAACAACTCACCATGGCTCCAATAACAGAGGGCCATCGGGCCCTGTCCCCCCACCCCCAACAAGAACAGGGCCTGATGGGACAAGGCTGCTAAGTGACACCTGATCTCTCCAGAGGATTCAGTTTGAACATTTTTCATGCCCCTCTTCTTCTTTTTTGGTTCATGAATGAATGTTTCCCTGTAGGTTGAAAACAAAGTTCTTAGTTTGAATTGCCCAAGCACTGGATTGTGTTGGTTTTATACATTTTATTTTATTAATATTATAATTTTTTTTTTTTGTATCCTGGACTCTCGATGAAAGAGCCTGTTGAAGGAAGCTCAATAGTGGAAAAGCAACATCCTAAAGTGCTTCTTTTGCCTTTGGATCAACGTATACTTGCCATGAGGACAATACTGACACAATGGTGGATTCTATGGCACTGGGAGAAGCAAATGATGGTTGATGCACCAAAAAACCTAAAACAAAAAAAATAGATGAAAAAAAGAACTTAAATTATGAACTCAAAGCTTTTGGGAAAAAGCTAAGAGAATATTGTAACAAACTTCGTACAGAGTTCAGTCTATTAATTGTTTCATGTTAGATATTCTATGTGTTTACCTCAATTGAAAAAGAATGTTTTTGCTAGTTTCAGATCTGCTGTGGCATTGATATTGTATGTCCATGAATTCCCTCCTTTTTCAGCACGTGTTCCTCACTAGATAAAATGCCGTCTCCCTTAAGCTTTGTCAAAAATACATTAAATACTTGTATGAGGACTGTGACGTAATGTTTAAAAGGTGTTCAGTCACAAATGCTGTAATAAATATTTCATTTTTGATTTTTGTTAGATTTTTGTGTGATTAACTGTGTTAAAAAACCAAACCTTATTTGATACCCGTAGCATCAATTTACTATGTATTTTTTGTAATGTCCTTGAAGGGTAGATTCACGACCATTTAAAAAATATATTAGGCCTAGTGTTCATTCATGCTAAGCAAAATACATTATTGCTGTAGTCCTTGGTTTTTGAACCCGTTATGGCTCATATTTGAAAACAACCTGGGGAAATGGTGTCATGAGAAATTAAGGACAGTTAAATCAGTATTTACACAAGATGTAGGTCTACCACTATGAATGCCTTAAAGGCTTGCTATAATGCAGTTTAACTGTTGAATGTGTTGTGCAGTAAAACTAAGATTATTGCATTGCCAACATAGCTTTTACAATAAGTTGAACTGTCATTCCAATGAACATGAAATAATTCTTATTCAATTCAAATATGGTGCAAACGTGTGGAGATTTGTTTTTCAAATATCGAATCAATTTTAATTCAATGCATCAGATTTACTATGATACCACTATAATCACGTGCTAAGACATTAGTTACACACAATAGGCCATGGATGAGTCCCTTGTGTTGCGGTCGTTAACGGGAGAGACTATATGCATGTAGTGTGTTCAGATTGTTTTTTGGCCGCTTTACAGCGACCCCTGCCGGTGAAATGTGAATTGCCCACGGGTTAACTGACATTCTTTTGATATCTCTTTGCCTATGTTTGCCCCCGGCCATAGAAGTCATAGCCTTAAACCAGAAATGACAATTTCACTCTCTGGCTGAAATATTGCCTTTGCTTCCGACAGAGTCTTAACAGTTGTACCAAGTATAAGGCATTCCCTCATGCAAGCTGTTTGTGGTAGCCTAGTGATCAGACATTTTTTGTTTTTAAATATATTTTTAATCAAGTCTTAAAACACGTTTTAACCAAAAACACTTAAAAAAAAGTTATTGATCCATAATTACAATAGGCTACGTATAATAAAATTATGAATAATAATAAGAATCCCATTGCTAATAAGCTACCAATAAGAATAGTGATGGAAGTTACAAATAGTGTCTATAATTTGCATTATTTTACTAACAATAACATTAATTTTGAAAAATAAAACATGATAATAATAATAATAATTATAACAATAATAAAAATCGATGGAAATCTTTATAATAGGCTACATATCCTTAATATTCCCCTTTCACTACACCTTTAACTCTAAGTATATCCCGTTCTTCAAATTATAGGTGAGAATTATTAGACCCACAGGCTTTTCCCGTTATAAACTTGACTGCTTGCCCATACCCTTGCCTGTGGGTGACTGAAAGGACACGTAGTTTTGCAGCACATCAAGCATGTGAGCAGTTCAAATATCATATTAATTATGTTCACGTGCTTAGATGCTCACAATCTCTAAATACTCTAAACACCGTGATTAATGTTCACACTAGGCTACTGTTGGCAGCAAAACCGATTTGCTTTGTGACTTAAACGACTCTGTTTTCTGTTGAATCCGATTGAATAGGCTATTTTCCACTCTGTTTGATAGCCTACATTTTAAAATATGTATATATGTCTATATATGTATTTGCAATAATCAGACTTGTATATACAATAGGCCTATTAGATGTGTGACATTTTATTAAATATTGTGCGTGTGAGATACACGTATGCCCAGATGTGAGAAACGTTCAAATTCGTTGTAGCCTAGGCCTACTTTTTCAATGTTTGTTCAGTAATTTTTATCTGTATTTACTAGGCTACATGAATACATCACAAAAAAAATTGCAATCTGCATTTTAAATAAGGATTTAATAGCGATCTTATTTTATCATTGGCTATCATTAATGATGCTATATTTAATTAAAGAGTAAAGTAATCTATTCGGCCTGGGCTACTGGCATTAAGATACCAAACTGTGTTAGCCTAATTGACCTTTTGACAAAATAGGACAACATGTCTGTTTATTTTATCCACATTTACAACGTAGGCTATTTTAGGTATTTGGCAATGTGTCATAAGAATTGCTTCATCTTAAATTATTTTATCATCCTATTATGTGGATAAAACGGAAGGAAGAAGTTCTCCGTTTTGTGTGGAGATTATCAGATGAAAAGAAGAAAAAACGCCAGGATTATTGTGGGTGTGGTGGGGGTGGGTGGGTAGGGGGGAGGGTTGGCTGGGAGGGGGGGGGGATTTTAATATTAATAGTCTTTTTTCTACTATTTTTTCATTTTCTCCCTTTTCGAGGAGACAGAAGGTAGATTGCTTCTGCCGCTTCCCTTTGCCGATTCAGTTTGACAGGAATGATGGATGATCCAGCCGAGCCAAACAACCCCTCCCCTTCATCTCCTCCCTGTCAAAGCTAGTTCGGGTACTGCTGCAGGAATAAAATAGGGAATATTCCCCCAGCTCTGCACGATGCATCCCTGGCTGCGGAGACCCCTTTCCTATATGCATGCGGTCTCTAAGATTATATTAATGTCCACAATACCCAGCAGAACACGACTCTGCAGTGTGCATACAGAGGCAACATGTTAATAAAGCCCCTCACCTTAGGATAATATCAGTTCTTCTCGAGCACCTGGAGAAGTGGCTTGTTCGATCTTAGCGGTCGGCTTACTGATCCTTGTACTCTATGCAGTTGTCTTCCAGTTGACTTCAAATAATTTTACTGAGATGAGATGCAAGTTTGCATTTGCTTTCCATTTAAACACGTGCAAGCTCAAAGTTGGTGTCTAGTCTATTCTTTTTCTTCTCAAAGGGCTGATTAGAACAGTGGTCATTAAAATGGATGCGTGGGTTTTCTTTGCGCGCTCTTTGCAGCTGGTCTCCCAATACCTAGCTTTGGGGAATAGTTTTTGGGCGGTTTTCTTTCAGTGCGTATATGTGTGCCTGAGTGTGTGTGTTCGGTTTTGTGTTGCCCTCCTTTTTACACATTTCAGCAGTTTTCTCTTCTCTTGCCATAAGGTGTTTCTATGACTACGTTATGTAGGCTTGTGAGAGCGGGTCAGAGGCGGGGGTCCCTGAGAGAAAAGGCCGCATTTCGGTGATCATTTATCAATGTCAGCCGCATAATGATTCTCCCTGCAGTCTTCTATTGATGAGGATAATTACATTAGCTCAGACTGACTGATCAATAAAGCCGAGGGAAAATGGTTTATTATAGCACACCGAAAGGGGGGTCTAGAGGGAGTGGCTGTTGTTTTGTTTTATAAAACGAGTTTGCCGGGGGAATGGTGTTGTGAAGTCCCAGCCAGAGTGCTAAGGGAGAGAAACTTCACTTAGACATTGGCTACATTGTATAGCTGATCTTGTTGTATTGGCTTGATTCGAGTTGACACACATGAAATCATTTCCTCTGGTATTTTTTTGTTTTATTATTATTATTAAATCTACCAGCAAGTATAGGCTAGTAAGGCTGTAGCCTAAAAGCATCTAGCTCTACAGAATATGTTGCAGAAGACCCCGTCCCAGTTTTGTAGGCTATATCTGAACTGTAAACATACAGAATATGTAGACTAAGGTCTGATGCTGTTTTACTGGTCACTGTTTTTGTGTTTATTTAGAGGATATAGCCTAAAGCTAGGTCATTTTTACGTTGGTTTAATAATATAATTTCTAATCACTTATAGACTATCCTGTGCGATAATTGAGAACCAATGTAGGCAGATAACGAAACCTAGTAAATAGAAAACATAGACTATAGTTACGTTGCCTTGTTGTGAAATAGCCTACTATAAGTTCACCACGATACTCTCAACGACAGATTCAACCGCACGAATAAGATGGTAGCGTATAGACTACATGATGTGGTGTTTATTGAATGGACTTTGTGGGTGTGCATGTGTTTGTGTGTAAGCTATGTGTGTGTATGTATGTGTGTCTGTCTAATTGTCAACAACGTATCCCCTAAAGGAATGTTGCTAACTCTTTCGCCTAATTCTCCATAGTGCTCCATGCCAAGTCCCATTTAATCGTGATGAACGCGTCGGCAGGAGACAGCCACTCTATCATTCATGATATTTTCACACAAAACAATTTCCCTGTTCTAATGCAAGTAGCCTACAGGCCGAACAACATCAACCATGCTCCAGTTTTCTTTTTTATAGATGGATAATAATAATCACAATATAAGGTATAATTCAAAATATAAAAATAGGCTTTCAAAATATAAACATGATAGGCTTAATATATTATAGGTAACTTTAGGCCCTATACTAATATTAACATAAGAACAATTAAAAAATAAAATAACACATGAAGGGACTCAGCCGACATTTATTTTATAGGCCTAAATAAGGTCAAATTAAATATTAAACAAAAACAACAAAGAAAAAACATTTCATATCATATTATATCGTTAAGAAAATGGTTTTGGTTTGTGCAATGTTAGATTTTGTGACTTGAACGTCTTTTTTTCTGAGACAACGCAGCACCCTGCTTCCCTTAAAACACCACATGAAGAAAAATAGGCTACCAAAAATGTTCGAATGAATGGAAACATTTAGGCTGTATGAAAAATGTATGAACAATTATAGCGGTGCAAAGTGAAGTAAGTATTGGGATTTACATGGAGGCTAAGAGTAAAAATTATCATTTATAAGTAGCAGGGTTATGTTGAAGACGTTTCTCGCTTGGCTGCTTTTCTGAATTAGACCCGATTTCTTCACACTCCAGCGATGCTTGTCTTCTGTAAAAATGAGTGACAGTTTTGCTCCCACCCTCCTCCCCTTCCTTGAAACTTAATGATGTAAATTTATAATTAGTTAAATCACACAGCTAAAGGGGGGCATAATTGGCAATGTTAGATTGCAGTGGTCAGTCGGTGCGTTGGGAAACCAAACGGGGATATATGAGTGCAGAATAAATAAAAAGCAATACAAGAAAAACAAATCTGTGAGTTTAGAAAAGCCGCGAGGTAGCCTAATGTAGGCCTACTTGAACCTTTATATTACAATCAGTTAAGATTTAATTAGCTTAACAGAGCCTGAGGTCGGACGATCTGATATTTCCTCATTAGCTTGCCTTCCCCCATTTTGAGTGTTACATTGGCTTAAAGGTTGTCAACGTTTGACCGGCTTTCCTCGGTTCATAGCTCAAGGACCCGAAGATCTGCAAACAAATCCTGCTTCATTCGGCGTAACTAAAAGGCGCAAAAACGTTGATAATTCATGGTTGTTCCTGACTTGCATTTATGTATATCTTTCATACATTTGAAAAAAAGTAACAATGTCTTGCGGGTAGCTCAGGGCAGTAAAGTGAGATATTTCACAAGAAACGAGAACTGTAAATAACAAGGGTGGGCGATGGGCACTGTAGAAAGAAAAGCATAGTGGAGAGGATGAAGACGATGGAGAGATGGAGAGAGAGAGAGAGAGAGAGAGAGAGAGAGAGAGAGAGAGAGAGAGAGAGAGAGAGAGAGAGAGAGAGAGAAAGCTTTAGTCCCTGGGAAGAATCATCTTTCCCCTATTTTACCAAGGCTGTACAGGCGGACCCTAGGGCGCAGTAGGCGACTGTTACTACATCGTAGCGACCCCTTCTGGAAACCATAATAAATGTGCTCACTGAATTAGCTATATTTTCTCAGTCTTTTCTCTGTATTTTTCAATAATTGAATCACTTCTATTAGAAAATGTAGTTGTTTCATTTGCATATAACAGACTATTTCCAGACTACCGATATCCGGCACAAATCATTGTAGACTCAAATGTAAAAAGGCCTTGGTTCAAAAATATTTAATGTTGCCGAATATTAAGGATACTCAATGGATCTATTCAAACACATTTAGTAGGCTCCTGCTTTGCTGTGTGTGGGCCTTTATTTAACCAATTTACCCCTCATGCCTGGTAGCTTCTGTTTACTCACAGGTAGGCCTACTCTTCCTCATGTATGTATTAGCCAGACCATTCATGGTATGATCAATACAAATTGATTTTAAGGTCAATATGTACACTTGGGACCTGTTGCTAGTGATCTCTCCTGTGTTGTAGCCTATCCCTTTTTAATTAATACAATTTGTGAGAACCGTAAAATTAACAGGATCAACCAGACCTCGTCTTCACGAGGTCTGGTTGAGGATGGCAAGACTGGCAGCTTCAAGAGCACACGGCATGGCTCAAGTCACCCAGCGGTGAACCAGAAGGACCCTTAGAGTAGCCCTCAAACGCAGAGATCATTAATCACGCGCCACTTGGAGATTATGACAGAAAGAATGGAATCAGTAACCATTATCGTCTCGGATGGCAATTCAAACTGCTCCTTATTTTTCACAACAAAGTAGGCTAATGGGGTAGGCAGCTCTACCGACGAAAGGAGTGTGTGTGTGTGTGTGTGTGTGTGTGTGTGTGTGTGAGAGAGAGTGGGAGGAGGGGGGGGGGGGCGTGTCACGGTGTCACTTCAGTGCGAAGATGTTGTTACATGTATCCTGGAGGATATGCCCGAGAAAGGAATACGGAGACAGAATATCGATTTGAACAGTTAACCAATTAGGTAACAATTAGGCTATTAAAGTCAATTTTATGATAAACAGGAAAGTTGTTATTATTCATACGGTCGCTATTATTTATATTATTATTATTTATATTTTTTGTTATTATTAATATTATTGTTGTTATTGTTATTATTTTTATTTTATAGTGCTTACTTCATAGAAATGGGAAACAGTGATTTAAATCTCTAATTATTTTAGATTTCCGTATAGCCTTTGACGAATGGCACAAGCAATTTCGTTCGAATCAAAAGTTTATCTAAGCTAAACGACAGCCAGTACTAATGACCAAGCAAGTTCAAAGATACAGATTTCTGCAAAGTAGTGTAGTAGGCTACTTTGAAGTCTTAGGTCTGACACAGTGGATACATTAACACGAACATGTAAACTGTTTTACTCCACACTCAAGTTCCCAAGAATGACCGAACGAGCAACATAGTCTATCACGGTTATTAAAACAAAACACAAGCTATAACCTACATAAGTACATGCGATAAATAAATGGCTTTTTTCAAATATGCAAAACGTCTAAGATGAAAATGAGAACTATCCAAATTATAATGCCTGCTATGAAATGATTACTAGTAGCCTAGTTTAAGCTTCAGTATGTTTTAGAAACTTAAGCACAGTGAATATAAAATGTCTAGTTTTTAATAGTGCACAATTGTAAAAAGGTTATTCACTTGACTTCAGAAAACGTTTGTGCGTGTTGCTTTTTGCTCATTTGAGAGAGGCTACGTCTGTCCGTGCATGCCAGTGTGCATGTCTTGACATTTTAAAATTCTATCATAAAATGTCGTTAAAGAATGTACAGTGCTAGCTCCTCTCCTGTCATCTCATAGCCTACTGTAATCGTCTACATTTGGGGAAGGAATAACAACAGAAAAAGACGCGTTCCCAGGCAAGATAAAGATTGGATAGATTTGGATGCATTAATTGGCCCTTAAAATAAAAGCTCTTCTTCTAAACACAATAAATTAACATTTCCAACAACGACATAAAAATAATACCAGGTGCATACAAGTGTTCTCTTGTACATGGACTCGGCTACACTTTTATATTTAAATTTATACTTGAACTTAAATAGCCTACATGTCTACAGAGTAACACTAACATTTAAATGGACCAATGCAAACTACCGAGATACAGAGTATCCCTGTGACATCGAATGTTCTGCAGAATCTACTACACTTGTCATCTATCCATATATGTGTGTGTGTATGTGAAAGACAGAAAGACAGACACACACAGTGAGAGAGTGAAGGAAGAGGAAGTGTGTGTATGTGTGGGCATCAGGACACAATTATAGGACACTCACTGCAGTATGTGAGTGTGCAACCACAATGTTCATTAAGTGTGTGTGTGTGTGTTTCTGCTGGGCTCACCAGCAAAGAGGATCAGAGGAAGACCAGGCATAGGCAGAGATAGTGGGGGCCCTGTTAGCAAGCTCAATCCCCAGTGCTGAAAAGCAATAGCTTGTGTCAAGAACTTTTTTTAGCCCATCACTGCAGCTGGTGGTAAGAAATAGCACCAGAGGATGTCCAAGCTATGACATACGGCTATCTGGGTCTAGGACCACAGGGGCACAGAAGTCTGAACACACACTCACCCACATGATAAAAGCTGAGACGATTCTCAAACAAGTCCATCTTGTTTCTCAACAAGAGGCATCAAGCACTGTCAATATTCAGATAGCCTCTGTCTGTGTGTGCCAATAATAATAGCTATCTTATCTGTGTCTAGGTAGCCAGGCACCTGGGGGAATAGACTGCAGCAATAAACGTTGTAGGGGCCAATAGAAACCTCTGATGTTTGGTTGTGGGGAGTAAAATGAGGACGCCACTGGAGACAGGAAGTCTTGGGTGAGTGAAAAGCACTTTATGGCACACCTGAATGGGCTGGCTAAGGTTTCTGACTGTGGCCCGATGGGAAAACCACATCAGAAGGGTCTATACAGAGACGTACTAGGGCAGTGGAGTGTAAGTGAACCATGGCACCTGAATGACTATCAGATCTGGTCACATATTCATTCCTGTTTTTACTTTGTTCATCAACATACTTTTTTCAAAAATCTTATATTTGTGGGACAAAGTTTGGGATTCAAACCCCGGTCACTCATGGAGTCACCGAACCGCCTCTGTTACATTTGCCAGGCAGGAAGTCTCTCGGCCTTCAAGCCCCGTGGTTACACTGCAATATGACATCATGGGCTCTCTAAAAATGAAGTGCACCATCGATCCCTTGTATGGCGACCTCACATAAGTCAAACTTAGTAGATACAGGAAGTGTTGGTACTGAAGTGTATATTTACCTGTCACACTGGACTCAAGGACACACAGTTGAGGTGGAATATCCAGCCCTGGAGAGGAGTGTTTTGGGTTTAAATGAGTTGTAAAAGTGACAAACTGCCCACATTTCTCAGACAGGGAGCATAGAAGTCGACACCATGCTTGCAGCCAAACAGTTAATTGCTCTGCACAGCCAGGCCCAACAAAATGCTCATAAAGCATCACGAAAAAGACCAGCACCCCCACTCCTTCTTTCCATCCTCCACCCCTCCCCCCATCCCCCACCCCCACTCCTTCCACTCCTCCTACTAGCCTCCCGCCACCACCCCTGCCCTCCGCAATTTTCCAGCTCAAAAATATTATGTTGCCATTGGCAACGATTTTTATAAAATAACCAATCACGTCTGCCTTTCAAACATTTCTAAATTCAAGGGGAAGCTATCTGTATTGGCACTTGTCTCATCTCAGTTTTACGTTTTTAAGCTGGGATTTATGGCTGTGTGATAAATGATCACTGGGCCTGTTTGGACAAAAGCAGGGGTATTTGTGAATGAGCAAGATCGTGGTACTGCATACATGGAACTAGCCTGCTGCTGTCATCAGCAGGATTAGTGGTTCAGGTTTGGTCAACTGGGTCTCCAGCTCAGCACTACGCACCCTTCCAAGGCTGTGGTTGATGCTATCCCATCCCATAATAACCGTATCCCTGTCTCCATGGCCACCGTGACCATTTTCTTTAGCATAGATGGAGAGGGGGGTTAAGTACATTTATTTCAGAATAACAAGGCTGACAGCTCTCATCAGGCCAAGCTGCTCGCCATCGAGGGCGAGGAGAGCGATGGGAGGAAGCACCCTGGCGTTTGTTTTTCCTGAATCAAATCCTGCCCCCCCCAACATTCCCCCTCTTCGCCCCCCTCCCATCACCAACACCCCTTACCCCTCCCCTTCACCCCCCACCTCCAGCAGACCATTGTTGCTAGCTTGTACGTCTAATGTTGTGGTGTGTCAGGTCCGTACCTCCACCAGCGCCTTTGCCTTCACAACCGCTGTCTGCGGCCTCCGCCTCCCCATTCATCCCCCCTCCCTCCACCCTGATTGTTGACCAGCCACCGCCCCCCACCAGACCCCCACCCTAACCACATGCTGTCGTGCTGCGCCGTCAGAGGGCCTGCTCGGGGTCCCATGCTGGGCAGTGGGAGCGATGAAACGGTATCTGGGTCCCCTCTGCGTCAGTCTAAATGCCAGTCAGGCCCACTGACCTTTCAGAGGGGCAACACGGGCACAGCCGTCTCCGCCCTCGGTCCTCGTCCACCCTCACCGCGGTCCAACCACTCTAACACACACACACCTCTCTCTCTCTCTCTCTCTCTCTCTCTCTCTCTCTCTCTCTCTCTCTCTCTCTCTCTCTCTCTCTCTCACACACACACACACACACAGACACATACACACCCCAAGCCCTCCCTCACACACAAAACACACACACACACGCTCGCCACACCGCTTTACTCAAAGGCCTCTTTCTTTCTCCTTCCCTCGCAGCCTCCCTCCTCCTCTTCTTTCGTTCCCGTCAATACAATTTACAGCAACAGGGACAAATCAAAGACGACAAGCAAATATAGCCACTGTAAATATGCCCTGATGTATGGCATATCAGCTTGGCCCAGGAACGTCATAGGCCTTAACGACGCCCACAGACATACGATGTATCACATAGCATGGAGAGGAACTCCAGATATGCCTCCTGGATTCATTTGAAGGCATGACTACACCTCAAGCACACTGTTTTTACAAATGGTGGCTAGCACTCTGAACGCAATACCTCACTTAGCAAGAGGCCCAGTCAACACCTCTCAACGTTCTAACATAGTATCCCCCATCCAAGATATTTGGTTTTCCACTAACGGGCAGTCACTTTTAAGGGGAAGTGACTTGTGTTACCAGACTGACTTTAACCGATACTCTGAGCTGTTCATTTAAGGTCGTCACAAAAAGGGGGATATTTCAGTGACGGGGTTTTGGGTGCATGCGGTCCCTGTGTCACGTCAGTCAGTGACAGGAGTCATTTTGGAGGGTGGTCAGGCAGCGTGAAGTTTCTCTTTGCTTAAGCTCAGGGCTGTGTCTTGGCTTGTCCCAGTCTGTCACTGGCTCAGGCTGTACAGTGTTATAACATCAGCAGACACACACACACACATATGTGCTCCTCCTTCAAACACACCATCTGCCCCCCTATCCTGTCAGTCATGTCTTGGCAGCTCTGCCACTCAAAACGACCCAGAACTCTTTTTCCCAGGATCCACTGTTGTTCTTTGAATAATAAACTTTGATTAGTGGCACGGTTACCTCTCCCCTTGACAAAAGAAAAACAAAAAAAGCAATTACCATATCAGCTTGCACTTCTTTCCCCTCTGTTACCCTACCCATCTCAAAAACATTGTCTGCCCTGCCTGGCCTCCTCCACAGGCACTTGTATTTATATTTCCAGCCAGCGCTGTCTGGCAGGAGAGGGGAAGAGAGGTGGAGAGGCTCCCCAGTTAGAGCAGTGCTGCCTGGGGCTGAAACAGGCCAGGACTCCACCACCATAAATAACCCAGAGCCTTGGAGGAAGTCCGTTTGGTGGTCTGGCTGCTGGAGGGATGGAACCTGCCCTGCTATCTCACTCTCTCTCTCTCTGTCTCAGCGGTGTGTCTGGCAGGCAGGCGGTAGGAGGATAAAACAGCAAGATTTCGGAGCTGGGTCCAGGACTGAGTGGGGGAGTGGACATGTCTTCACATGGCCTCCGGGCCCAAACTAAACAGACTGGGGCAGGCATGCCAGAGAGGAAGACCACACCGACGTGACGCTTCTGAATGCACACTCGGCTCGGAATTCATGTCTGAGCGTCTGACGCAACGTGGAAGTTATATCCCAGTTGCATCAGTTATTAGATGAAGGTAATGCGCTGCACGTTTACCAGAGGGTGGAGAGGATGTGGTGCATGCTGGCGGTTTGCTCCTTAAGGTTCAGCAGGTACTGCTGTCGCTCCAGACAGACTGCATGTCGCAGTCATGCTCCTAACCAGGATGAGGGGATAGAGTTGTGTGGTGTACAGTTTATCTGAGACCAGAATCACATTACAAGATAAACAAAGACAGAGAGAGAAAGAGAGCAAGAGAGAGAGAGAGGGAGAAAGACACACACACACACACACACACAGGGCAGGGGGCCTGTCCCCAGGAAGCAGCTTCTCCAGACCAGCCTTATTTGGAGGGTAGTTTCTGTGCCCCATTGTTGTGACAGGAACAATGAATCTAAAAGCAGACAGCAGACTGGGGGTAAGAAGACATGCAGAGTAAAGATGTCTACGTTCAAACTGCTCCGATGGAAACCCTTCATTTCTAAATCTGCGCCCTTATCACGGAAATCTGCCCAGCTGACGCTAATGTTGACCCCCATGCCTTTGAAGTGGGGTAAAAAAAAAAGAAGAAGCCGTATTTGGTTTGCATTGTGTGCAGAAACTAATTTATAGGGGCTGACCCACGGCTTCTCTTGTGTGTGACAGCCATCTTGGAAAACAATGGCAGGAAGGCTTGAAATTCGAGAGGAACTGAATCTGCTGTTTACCATTTTCTTTTCTTCCCGTCTTTCCTTATTCGCTGCACAATTTTCCCTCCCCAGTTAAAAAGCCTGTTTTTGTGTCTGAGAGGAGTTGTAAAATGATGTCTAAGCATTCCTGGCCCAGGCTGTAGGTTTTTAGTTTAACTGGACACATGGGGACAGTTGTTTTGTACCTCCTGGAACAGGGCGCCTGACAGAGGAAGCTATGGCCGCCCCACGACCCTTTGCCGACCCCCCCTCCCCCCACCCCCACCCCACCCGTTCTCCCTCCTCACATAGGGATCAAGGCCTGGATAGGAGCCGGCTAAAGGTTAGAGGTTTAAGGGTAACAAATCATACAACACTTTACTGGTATTCAACCCCTTCTCCCTCCCTCCCTCCTCCATGTCTCTTTCGAATACACACACACACACACACACACACACACACACTAGTGCACAAACTCTCAGACTCGTACCCACATAAGCACACATGCACACCTTCCGTGGCCCCTGTAAGGCCCCTGCACTGGTGTATCCAGAAGGGAGTATTCCCCACGAACAGTAAGGCCAGTGAGACCAAAGACAGGTCATGTCTGGGGATGATTAGGAAGAAAGGGGAAGCCGGGATGAAGGGAGAGAGAGAGAGAAAGAAAGAACGAGATATAAAGGAGAGAAAGGAGAGAGGCGAAAGAAGAAAAAGAGAGACAAAGACGTCAAAAAAGAGAGACACTCCTCAAACCTCTACTGTCTCTCTTTCCTCTTCCTTTCCTTTTCAGAAAGACCCCCCCCCCCCCTCTTCCTTATGGTCAGTGTAAATACATACCTCGAAAAAGGCTCTCTCCAACTCTCCCCCTATACCCGGTTTGGTCTGCCTGTGTTTCCTCCATTACAAGGTGCTCATAAAATCTGGCCTGGCTGTAAAGATGTTCAAGAGACAACCGCTGCAGAGCTCCCCAGCCTCTTCCTGCGTGAGTGTCAGGTGTAGAGGCTGAGCCCCCCCCCAACCTCCTCCTGCGTGAGTGTCAGGTGTAGAGGCTGAGCCCCCCCCCCAACCTCCTCCTGCGTGAGTGTCAGGTGTAGAGGCTGAGCTACGTTCGCATCTGCATTTGTCAACGATTTCCATTTTGAACACCCAAGTAAAACAAGGCACGGGGCTGTATATTCATAAATCTTTATTACAAAACCGCACATGCAGTGCATTTGTCTCAGGAGTTAAGCCACAGATCTTCCATTCGGTGACCAATCAAACAAGAACACACGACGAAGGGCACGGCATCGTCCACATGGCGCGAACCTGTTCAGCTTTGCCTGGGCATATTCCTCCAACTGAGATGACGTATCAAAACACACAGCTGAGGCAGGGCTTTCTCTAATCAGGACTGACCCCCGCACACCCCCATTGAGGGGTTGAGAGGGCAGTGAGTGACGTAGGACAGATATGGAAAACCACCTCCAACTCCCCCAGTTTGCTTATCTGCCCTATGGAACAGGGGAGGAGTGAGTGACCTAGGCCAGGCCAAGCTGGGCTAGGTCTGGCCCTCTGAGGGTGATGAGTCAGGGCTGTGTCTTGCCCCTGGCCTGGCTCTGGCCCTGGCCTGTCTGCTCCGAGGGCCGGGGGGGCTGACCCCGTGATAGGAGTTGTGCCAGCCCTGTTTTCACACGGAGCTATGAGCCTGACCCCTGTACTAGCAGGGATGGGGAGAGGGAGGGAGAGAGGGAGAGAGAGAGAGAGAGAGAGAGAGAGAGAGAGAGAGAGAGAGAGAGAGAGAGAGAGAGAGAGAGAGAGAGAGAGAGAGAGAGGAAGGCAGAGAGAGAGGGTTCATGTGGAGTTCAGGGCAGATGTTTGCCAGTAGTCCCGCGCTGCAGGAAAGCTAAATTGTTTCCGGATCCACGTATCCACCCCTACACTGCTCTGTGTTACCCTTCCTTTCTGACCCCCCCTTCCCCATCCCCATCCCCCCCACCCCATCCCTTACTCCCCCTCCTTCTCCCGCCTCTATCTCCCTCTCTAAACCTCCTTCTCACTGCCCCCTGCTTCTCACCTCTCTATCTCCCTCCCTCCCTAAGACTCCTTCTCACCCCCCCTCTCCTTCTCTCTCCTCCCTCCCCTCCCCCCCCCTCCAGCTGTGTCAGTCCCGGTCCGTCCTCTGGCCCAGGGTGACGATGTCGGTGGGGAAGCAGTCTTTGAGCAGGATCCCTCTGTCCCTCTGGCTGTCCAGCTCTCCAATGAAGCCATGCCAGTAGATGACCAGGCCAGGGCCAAACCTACCAGGGGAGACACACACAGACACACGCACACACACAAAACGGTCACCTAGAGAAGCAGCTATTAAACAGTCCAACAAGGCATTCATCAACATGCGAGACAATTCATAGATACACTGAAGTGTACTAACCCTAACCCTTCAGAGGTGTGTTCATATTCATTTACCGACCAGCTTATGTTGATATTGGATTAAAAAAAATTAATGACAGAAAGAAACACAGTGTATAAGAGAGATGTGAAGATAAAGAGAAGGAGAGAGAGAGGTAAAAGGAAAGATAGATTGAGATATACGGAGGGATAAGCACGCTCTCCTTTCATCTCCATCCAGGAAACCCGTGCTGTATCAAACGGAGCCGACCATGACGATAAGATCAGCCTGACACAGTGATCTACACACACCGGATCACCTCACAATGGCCCTGAAATAACATAATCACAGAGCTAACAAAGAGCCGGCCCTGGGACCCTTACATTAGAGACCCTGGAGGAGGCAGACATGGCCCAGACAGAGTTCTGACCAGGGGGGCTGGAACTCCACAGAACCTGGTCTGGGTCAATGACCGAGCTCGCTTCTCCAGCAGTGTCTGTTTGTGTGCGTCTAGGTTAGGGACAGTCTTTCCAGGCTAGTCCAGCAGTGTAGATTTGGGTGTGTTTGGGTCGGAGTTAGGGACACTCTTTCCAGGCTAGTCCAGCAGTGTGTTCGGGTGTGTTTGGGTCGGAGTTAGGGACACTCTTTCCAGGCTAGTCCAGCAGTGTGTTTGGGTGTGTTTGGGTCGGGGTTAGGGACAGTCTTTCCAGGCTAGTCCAGCAGTGTGTTTGGGTGTGTTTGGGTCGGAGTTAGGGACAGTCTTTCCAGGCTAGTCCAGCAGTGTGTTTGGGTGTGTTTGGGTCGGGCTTAGGGCTGGGGCTCTCGAGTCCAGCGATGTCTGGGTTATGTGGGGTTGTGGTTAGGGCTGGGGCTGCAGTCAGACTAGCCTCTCACTCCAGCTGTTTCATCCCCAGTCAGAGTGAAGGAGCCAGCAGCAGCAGTCTGGGTTGGCTCTCGCAGCACTTCCCAAAACACTCCATAAATAACCCAGACTTGCCAAGGCCCGAGTCATGTCATGTCCAGGCGATATTCAAACACGGCCGTGTTAAAAAAAAAATCTTCTCATCGTGGTTCTCGTTTTCTCTCCCCTCCTCACCTTCTCCCGAGCTCACGTGTTTTATGACTCCCATCACACATATCTCAAAGCCCATTGAAGAGGAGCAGCAGCAACTCAACCGGAGTCTCTTTCTGCGGCCGGCCGGGTGCAGCGGCGCTGGGTTGTTTCACCGCCGCCGGGTGCAGCGGCGCTGGGTTGTTTCACCGCCCCGCTCCTACTGACGTGTGCTAAATCATCTTCCAGCCTCTTTACTGTCCCCCTAAGAGGGTCCAGCCAGGACCTCTCTCTCCCTGTCCGCTCTCTCATCACAACCCCGGCGCTTCGCTTTGAACTCTAGCTGCCGTGCATAAAGTCGGGTCACAGTTGAACTTGGAGTGGAGAGAGAGAGAGACAGAGAGAGAGAGAAAGAGAGAGAGAGAGAGAGAGAGAGAGAGAGAGAGAGAGAGAGAGAGAGAGAGAGAGAGAGAGAGAGAGAGAGAGAGAGAGAGAGAGAGAGAGGGAGGAAGCCCATCTCGCACACACACACAAAAACTGATTTGGGTTTTGGGGTGTTGTGCGGGGTGAGAAGCAAGGATGTATCTGGGTCTGGGGTCTGGGCCACAGACACACCTGCCTCTGTTGAGCCGGTGCTGACCACTGGGACAGGAAGTTTACCTCAGGACAGCAGAGAACAACAGGAAGCTCAAATTGAAGATACAGTTCATAAACTCTTAAGCGGGATCGGTCTCTCCCAGTTAGAAGGAAGCACCCCAACACAGATCCAGACAGTTATTCTGGTAGAGGACGTGCACGGTAGGCTATCTGGTTGGGTGTTCATTTAGATCTCCACTAACTGCCACCAAATATCTGCATATGTTTTGTCCACATGAAACAACAAGGATAATTATTCACACCACACTTTACTTTTGCTAATAAATGAAACATATGTACAGATGGGAAAAACTAAAGTAAGTAAACTTGAGTTATGTTGACTGTGGGTGAGACATCCAGATTATAAATAATCAGCTGGTTGACCTTTGGACTGTGACAGCACATTCTGATGGCATAAATAACCAGACCTGGAGCAGGAGTCTGGTGTCGTGACATCACCACTTCTAAGTGCTGTGCACATACACGCACACACACCTGTAACGCCCTCCTTAGCGAGCGAAGAAGCATGTGTCACCCAGGTTTAACTACCTGAGTATACATGTTCACATGCAGATGCATGCACGAACACACCCATGCACGCAAGGTGAAATATCAACGAGCATGAAGGCTCTACACACACACACTCCGCCCCCCCTCCAGCAACAGGCCCTAAAAGCAGTGCACGCTCAGCCCCCCTCCCGTCCTGCATTCCCTGTTTTACAGTGTGTGATTTACAGTGCTGTATCTGTGAGCCAGCGAGACAAACGCTAACAGGCCTGGAGAAAGCCCACAGATGCACGCTGCAAGTTCACCCCAAAGTCACACACACACACACACGCACGCACATACACACACACACACACACACACACACACACACACACACACACACGCACACACTGATCCAACAACAAAGGGCTCCGGCCCCCCTTTCCCTCACCTCTTCCCGCCGCACGGGCCGCAACTCTTAATATGGAAATGTTATGGAAACAAAACCTAAACATTGGATGACTTTGGAAAAAAAAAAAAAAGAAAAGAAGGGAGGTTATGGTCTTGTTTGGTTCCGGAAGGCCGTACTGTATGTTCTCCCTGGTGTCGGGGACTGGGAGGGGGAGGGGTGGGAGGGGAGGAGAGGGGAGAGGAGAGGAGAGAGGGATGCGGTGCGTGCGGGAGGAGGGGAGAGGCAACCTTCTGAAAAGGTTAAAACTGTACATCAACAGATAAGGCGGCGGCAGCATGCCATACATCATGTCCCGGGCGTGTCAGCGAAGGCCCGGGCCCCAAATTGAAACAAGCAAAATTATAAACACAAGGGAGCACTGTCACCAAGGCCTCTACGCACCGTAAAGAAAAGAAATGGGCTTCGAGTCATGCACCAAATGAACACAAGTCAATACCCATAGGGGACCTTGAGGTAAAACCATAGAGAGCGGGGCTGGAAAAATAAAATACAAATAAAAAATATATAAAGAAGGAGAGCAAGAGAGAGGCGCTGGGTAAGGTACAGGAGGTCGTAAGGTCAAGGCTGAGGACCATGGCTGTAAATGGATTCCTTCCTACACAGCCAACACTAGAGAGCTAGACAGAACCCATCTCCCTTCTCCAGATCCTTCTGCTGTCTGACGGTGGGAAGCTGTAAACACTGAAATAAGGATTGGAGGAGGTTGACTCGGTAATGGTGTCTTCTTATCATACGGGCATGAGCAGGCAATGCACCGCCCTCTCTCCAAACAGCTATTTTCCAATAAACACCTAAGTGTGTAACGAGTTTGTGAAATCGTTTGCGAAACGTTACTAATTTAAAGGCGCGCGACAGTTTGGAGGGGCCTGGGCGTGGATCGAGGCTGCCTGGTGGGCTCTCGTTAGGGCTAACGAGAGCCCAGAGCAGGTGTGTGGTTGCTTACCACAGAGGCTTAATGAGAGCGATGCGTTCAGTAGCATGCCGCCGAAATAATAGGAGTACAGCAGGAGAGAAGCCTGTTATTACCGGCTGACGCTCCAACACACACACACACACACACACACATCTTCAGAAAGCCTATATAAACTTGGTCTCTCGCTCCCACACAACAACAAACACCAGAATCGCAAACACAGACAAGGCAGATTTAATTCTCAATTTTGTTGTTGTTGTTATTTTTAAAACTTTTTACAGGTTGGGACTTTAACACTTAGCCACACAGTCCGAGTTGTCAGTGCGTTTGTCTCAGAACAGACAGTCTTTATTTTAACATTCCAACTGTAAAATCCAACTTGGATCCAACTTGACGCGTCAACGATGACGTGAACTTTTCTCCGAACAAAACGGAGGGGGAAAATGTTCCTGCCGAACGATAATATCTGATGTGAGGACTATCAACAAAATTGAATTGATGTCTGACCTCACCACACTTTAACCCCGTTTCACATCCCACACAGTCATTTGAACAAATGGGCCAGCTATGATTCAGGTAGTATAAGCTCCAAGTTGAAGGTGAACTCCTTGTGTCTCAGGGTCGCTCCACAAAGAGCTCTTTGTCTGCCCCGGCCATACGTCAGGTCACAAGGTAAACTGGTTAAAGCGCTGCCAAACATTGGCTAAGTCTGAGGGATTCAGTTCTTTCTCTCCCGTCTCTCTTTCACTCTCTCCCCTGAAATACAAGTCTGGGACTTGCTTGACTTCTCTGGAGGAGGAGAGTCAGAGAGGGGGATCGGGTCGAGGTAGAGAGGGCCCGGGGAGAGTGGGAGGGAGGAGAGAGAAGGACAGAAGGTGGGTGAGAGAGTATGTCAGACGTTTGTTTATGTGTGTGTGTGTTTCAGAAAAAGATGGCCCAGTCCTTGCTGTCACAGGCGTGTGGTCAGTCCTTGCGGTGGGTCTGATTAATAGCTGTTTATTTTTAGGGCTTGAACTGGGTGGTGTGTTTGTGTGTGTGTTACTGGGTGGTGAGTGTGTTCCAGGGTTGGAGTGTGTGTGTATTGTCTGTAACTGGGTGACTAGTGTGTTTGCGTGTCTGTGTGTTCCTTATACATGAGTGTGTGTCACTGCATGGCCTGTGTGTGTGTGTGTGTGTGTGTGTGTGAGAGAAAGAAAGCCTCAAGGCCTGCATGCCAGCTGATATGGACCTCAGGACAGTGTTTCTGTCTGTACATCCAGCCTGCATATTTCACTGGCCCAGACTGGGGCCACCAGCAGGACCTAGTGATAAGACCACTTGTAAACACACACACACACACACACACACACACACACAGACCCTGGGAGGTGGCCTTGAATAAGGAGGTAGAGTGCGCAGGCCATATCATACATAGCCTTCTATGCTGTACATAAATAACACGAGGTGAACATGCGAGCCAGTCACCCTGGCACAGGGGTATTAACATCCCTACAGCTAAGAATAGCTGCACCCTTCTTCCTCCCCTCCTCTGAACCCACCATCAATCCATCCATCCCTCCATGCCCCCAGCCTCTCTCTCTCTCTCTCTCTCTCTCTGCAGGAAGAAACGTCTGAATCTACACAAGTATGTCTAACACAAATAAGAAGACCGTATGGCCTAGGACCAGAAGGCAAATGAGGCCCCAAATTCACCCAAGCACCGTAATTAGAGGGGGATAGAGGGCAATAAAGAATCAAATATCTTCCGGCAGGCATAACTCACCCCGACATTTTTATTAATCTCCTCCTGTTGTTGGGCTTTGAAAATAGGACATGACACGGAGGTAGGTCTTCTTCCTACTTAGGGGTCAGGTTCAGTGTGTGTGTATGTGAGTCTGTGTGTGTGAGAGAGAGATGTGCAGCTTTATTTACTTGAGGCGCAGGATTTGGACAGAGATTTGAGGGAATATTATGTTTTTTTGTTTTCTCAAAACCATGACAACCATGACCCTAGAGGCAGAGTAACCGTCTTGTGACTTCTGACCTCACATCCTGTTGGTCAAGGCACCAATCAGACTGGAAACATCAACAGGAACCACAGCAGACTCATATCTGCCATTGAAGGCCTGTTTGTGGTTGTAGATACCCCTAACCACATACAGTATGTGGTGACATCACCTTCCCTGCAAACAGTCCATTCTCAGAGCACCAGCATATCATCTCCACATACTGGTCCATTATTTAGTCAATGTCTACAGCCTGCTGTAGACACCAAAGTCTTCTTCATCCTCCACCATCTCCCACACTTTCTCTCCAACCACCTGATCTGCTCCATCCTCCCACCCTCTTCCTTCTCTTCCTCCTCCCCCCCAACAACCACCCATCTCCACCGTCACACACTCCAGGTCCACTATCAGCCGTCACAGCCCTGACACCTTCCTCAGTCTCTATCATGCTCCAGACACCTCCGGCACTGTCTGCAGATACCTCTATCTCTGTCTGCGTAAGCCTGCTGCACTTAAGGCCACCTACCACCCACCTCGGCCCACGTACCACCCACCACATCATCATCTCCTTGGCCAACAGACATGAGCCTACATCAGCCTACTACCCTCTTATACGTGGAATCAGACTGGGTCGTGTGGTATGCTACTGAAAGTCATAGGCCAGTGAGGACAAAAAACTGTATGCTATTAGATGAAATAGCCACATAATGTAGTGTGTGTGCGAGAGAGGGAGAGAGAGAGAGAGAGAGAGAGAGTTTCAGTCCTGAGCCTCTCAGATCTACAGCGTCACGGTTGGACGCACTCTGACACGCCGTGGCCTGTTTGGACTGGTGGAGCCGGGCTGAACAGTAGAACAGAACAGCGCTGG
>NC_085026.1:8737506-8801024 GCF_963692335.1 Osmerus eperlanus | reverse complement strand
TGTGAGTGTTTGTTGTCTGCTCAGCTACCCTCCCTCCCCCCACACTCCCCCCCAGCTCGACCCCCCACCCCAACCTCTCTGAAGGCAGCCCAAAATTAGAGCCCCCGGCCTCGGGAAAAGGTCTCCCTGGGAGAGAAAAAAAAATAAAGCAGGCCTGGCTTTTGTCCAAGTCAGCACCTTTTGGAAGTGCACGGTGGCGTTAGCGCCACTAAATCAACATGTCAGCGCCCGCGCCATCTGAGTTCTCCTCCAGAACCTGGAGCCCCATGGCCCGAGACAGAGAAAAAGACAAGAGAAAAAAAGAAAGAGAGGGAGAGATAGATAGAGACAGAGAAAAAGAGAAATGTTAGGTGGAAGGAATGGGTAAAAAAAAAAGAAAGGTGGTGGGCTGTTTTTTAAATTTTTAAATTTAATTGTTTCCAAGCACAGGGCAGATCTGGAGATTCTATACATCACTTCTCACATTAACAGAGAGATTTACTTCCTGTCTGTCCTGAAATGTACGGCATGCCACGCTATACCCTTCGCAGTGCCAAGCCTGTGCCAACCCTGAGTCCCACGTGAAAGTGAGGCTGGAGGCGAACCCGCCCCAATGTCACGAGAAAACGGTGTGGGGGTGTGCTTACTCGGCAGTATGTTTACATTCCTGGGGGTAATTTTAGCCTGGGGGGGGTGGGGGTGGGGGGGGGGGGGTCGGAGGGGGTAAGGCAGGGGGGGCGCCATGTCGTTGAGGCTTGTCAGCGGTCGGCTGACCGACCGGCACGCTGGCGGCACCTGGACATGTGGGTGGCATGCACACGGGGACACACAGATACACACACTAACAGACACACACACAGCCTCCAGCAGACAAGCCACAGAAACTGCCCAGATATCTGAGGCTTAGCCAAATAAATTATTTACCAGGACCCCGAGTCGAGGACACGGGATCAAATACGCAGAGGGAAAGAAGCCATGAAACAACTAGCGGTACCAAAATAAATAGACTGTTTACGCTGTTCTGAAAGTGTTGAGCCCCGAGCCAGCTGGCCTGGTCAGAGGTGAGGCGGAGCCCTCCCAGACCTGCGCGGCCCTCCAGGGCCTCTCTGGGGCCTCTCTGGGGCCCAGCAGAGAGGGCTGAGGGCTGGGAGGCGGCCAGACTCAGAGCTGTATTAGCTGCGGGCTCCGCGGGATCCTGCCTGTGTTTTCTCTGATGATCTGGGGTGTAAATCGAATTTCATTGTCGTTTTAAAAAATGTTGCTACGAAAACAAAACAGAGATCTCTCCACTCCGCTACTTGAAGCTACTACAGAGGGGGTGGGGGGTATGTGTGTGTGTGCACGCGTGCGTGTGTGTGCAAGCTCGGACTTGCCCTTTTATTATTCCCAGCCCTCACTGCCACTAAAAAGTCCAGAGAGAGAGATGTGAGAGAGAGACAGAGAGGAAGAAAGGGGTGTGGACGAGGGGACCCGGCAAAACTAATTAGGCAAGGGATCGGGCTGGAAGTTAAATACTGAGCTCTATGTAATGAAAGGAGCAAGAAAGAGGGAGAGAAGGAAAGAGAGAGAGAGACAGAGAGAGAAAGAAACAAGAGAGGGAGTGGGGACAGCCAGGGGTCAGACCCACACCAAACAGTGATCCTCGGGCAATCTGGTATTGATTTTCACTTGTTTGGGGATGAAGGTGGACAGGGGAGGAGGGATGGAGGGAGGGGTGGCAGAGGGTCTGGGGGTCTAGCGGGTTGTCAACCTGACAGTTTAACCCCGTTCGGAGGAGAAAAATAACAAACAGAGGAATCTCCTGGGATGACAGCGCTGATCTGGCGCTGCGATGACACTGCAAAGCCCTGCATCACACTCTCAGAGGAAGGTGTGTGGGGGGGTGGGGTGGACTGAGTGCTGACTTAAGACAGGCAGCGGCAGACGGCCTGGACTGTTGAGCTAGCTCTCTCTGACACTTCTCAACACACACAGATACAAACATTGTTTCAGTTGCCTGATATTGTATACTTTAATCTTCAACTGTATGCTTAGATCTAGGAGTATTATCTCTAGTCTTATCTTGTGATGTGGTCACACACACCACCACTGCCTTATCTGGTAGCTTGGGTGGTCAGCCTTTATCCTTCCACAAACACGGACACACACTCTCTCCTGTCTCTTCTTCTCTCTATTGTCTCTCGCTCAGTTAAGGCCGTTGCCCCCGGCGTCTCGTGTCTGATGTCCCTAAACACTGGGAAGGGCTGAAGCACCTTTCACTTTTCCCTTCAAATTGGCTCATCGTTCTGTCAGGGTGCCAAAGGGGACTCCATTAGCCCAGCCTAGCCCACAGCCCCTCTGTCTCTCTCTCTCTCTCTCTCTCTCTCCTTCTCTCTCTCATCTCTCTCTCTCTCTCTCTCTTATCTCCCTCTCTCGCTCTTCTTCTCTCCCCCCCTGCTCTCTCTCCCTCTCTCTCTCTTCCCCCCTCTCTTCTTCTCTCCTCCCCCTCTCTCCTTATCACCAACCTCTCTCTCTCCCCCCCCTCTCTCCTTCTCACCCACCTCTCTATCTCCCCCTCCCTCTCCCTTTCTCCCCCTCTCCCTCTCCCTTTCTCCCCCCCCCCCCCCCCTCTCTCTCTCTCTCCCCCTCTCTCCCCCCCCTCCCCCCTCTCTCTTTCTCTCTCCCCCCCTCTCCCCCCTCTCTCTTTCTCTCTCCCCACCTCTCTCTCTCTCCCCCCCCCCCCCTCTCTCTTTCTCCCCCCCCCCTCTCTCTCTCTCTCTCTCTCTCTCTCTCTCACAGTCCCCACCCCTCCTCTCTCTGCCCCCCACCCTCCGCCGGCCGCCACGCCTGGCGAAGGCTGTCCACGTCAAATTACGGCGGCCCCTATTGTCCCTATTAGGGCCCTGGGAAGGCGCCATCGTGACGGATGCTACGGGGTCCCTCACTTGTCACCAGTTGTCAGACGGATGGGGAGTCTGGATACACACAACTGACAGGTAATCTTAATGTCTTCAATTAGGCCAATTAGGCCTGTCATAAACAATTCGATAAGTGCTCGACCAACACAAACAGATAAGCGTGCACACACACACACACACACGCATACGCACAGGTCTGCGGGGTATTAATGAGAAGCGTAATGGGTATATCAGTGAGGGGAAGGTTGGCTTGTCTTTTGTTCTACAATGGGGTATTTGTGCGGGTGTGTGTTCATGTGTGTGTTCATGTGTGTGTTTGTGTGTGTTCATGTGTGTGTGTGTGTCTTCCTCAGCTGTGCTCTGTTGGCTGCTACCTGGTCAGTTCAAATTGTACCATCTCCTTTCATTAGCCCAGTGCTGCCTGAGAATCTGAAGGCCCGTGACAAAATTCATTTAAGACGAGTGCAACCAGATTGCCTGAAGCAGGTGCTATAAGGGAAATAAAACAAAAGCAGTGCGTGTGCGTGTGCGTGTTTGAGTGTGTGTGTGTGTGCAAGGATAGGACCCTACACTTCACATTCAGTTCTTTCCTTTGCTGAAGCAAATGAGTAATGACAAATAGGCGTTGTGAAAAGAAAGAGGAAAAAGAGAGAAGAAAGGAGAGGAATCCGCCCAGTGTACTCTCAGGGTTCACCAGGCTCTGGCCAAATCGAAATATTGTTTTTAGCGTGACTAAACAGGCCAACACCTTCTTGGTAGAGGATGTGTGATAGCTGGCTGGTGTTTGATTAGGACTACTCTCCCCTATGGTATCTTATCACAAAACAACGTCAACAGCCACTCCAGCCTCTCACGGTTCCACTTTTAAGTGATTTTCTATCTTTTATTTGCCTTTGCTATCCCTCTCTTTGCTCCAGTCATGTGGGGCATGGTTTGAGAAACACTGGAGGGTTCGAGATTGAAACAAAACTATCGGCAGTGTACACACACCGGTCCGAGGTGAGGTCAACCTCAATATTTGCACACAAAATCTTAACATCAACATCGCCATGATGTGAAATCTAACCAAGGAACCAAAAACCAAACAATAACTGTGACATGTTTGACAGCAAAAGCCTGTGTGTGTGTGTGTAAATGAGGGGGGGGGTCCTATAGTAATAGTTAGGACATTTGTATCAAAAGTCTCCATTGGTCATATGCAGAGTTGACTCTTATGATGCCTTTTATCGGAATCCTGAGGCCCCCACACACACACACACACACACACCTGAGCTGTCAGCTTAAATAGCTAAAATAAAATTAAGAAATAAACAAAATCCATTTGTATACTGTATACATGTATATACAGAGAGAGAGAGAGAGAGAGAGAGAGAGAGAGATAGAGAGAGAGAGAGAAAGAAAGAGAGAGACAGAGAGAGAGAGAGAAAGAGCGAGAAGCCGCCAACGGGAAGTTGTAATAGGAAATTGCTCTTGGCAACTATTTGTTCAAGCACCAGAATCTTTTTTTCTTCTTCTTCTCCCCCTTTCTCTCCATGCCAACCCAGTCCCCATTGGAGGGCAGGTCCCCCTAATGAGTAATCTATTTCAAAGCAGTCGTGTCTGGGCATGACAGTTTACTGAGAGGCTTGAAGAACTGGTAATTACCAGTGTTACGGGGCAATTAATGCATATTACACTGCGGCACTCATGGCGGCGACTGTCAGCTACCCAATAAAAATGAGCACTCTTCAGCTAAAGGGTGACATTAATTGGGCCCTTAATGACTATGCAGAGGAACCACGCCAAATAGGAACAAAACAGACCACTCGCTCTGACTCCAGGAGTGGGGTGGCAATTGGACTAAAAATGAGATTAATTGCTGTTGCGGAAAAAAAGAAGTGAGAAAAAAGAGAAGGAGGAGAGGGGAAGGAGGGGGGGAAAGGTTGGAATTATAGGGTGCGGAGTGCAAGGGCTGCTCGTCGAGATGACAATTCGATTAATTATTTGATATTTTCTCTACCTTGAGCAGGAGGAGGCCTAAGGCTCATGTTTCCATTCAATGTCTTGGGTTTGGTATGTGGCTAACGGCAAGAATGAGCAATGGCGAAATGGATATAGCCATTGCTTGTTTCTAGAAACATCCATACACCACATTCAACTCTGTGTGCTTCTGCATCCCCCACTCTCTACGAGGCACTAACATCACGCATATGTTGATGATGAATATTGGCTAGATCAGGTGTGACCAATTCCATCACTGTCTTCCAGGTGATTCAGAGAGCTAACAAGATTAAATGTTAAGAGTACCACAGAAAACATCTTCAGTTTCTCCCCTCGCTTCAATGTTCATGTAAAAGCTCAAGGCCACAAAAAGTCTATCTTTCCACTTAAAGCAGGCTGCGGAAACATTAACCAAGCCTTTCATCAAAAGTAGACCTGCCAAAATGGCATCCCCTGTGCCTCTACTACGAGTGTTTGTTTACAGGAAGATTAAGGACACTTGTGAGCACATCAACGATGTGTGATTAGCACTGCTAACCCAGTTCACGTACACCACCTGAATAATTCAATATGCCAGGAGCCTGGCAAACCTACAACGTATAAGCGTGCAAAACGTGCCGGCATTTGCATGCATTTTTTTATTTCGGATTTCCTTCTCCGTTTTAAATATGCGGTTAGAAAGGGCGATGTGCTGCCTCTCGGGCTGTCACGCTGTACGCTCACGCTGTCATTGGCCCTGATGGAACTCTTGCCTTTTCAAAGCGTCTGCACTGGAGAGGAGAACCGGCAAATATTTGAATTGCAAAAACACATCTTTTGAAGGGAGAAAAAATATATAAATTCAAGACAACTTTTCAGAGTTAAAGACCTATACCCCCCCCCATCTCACAAGCACACACCAAACAAGCTAACCCTCAGCAAAGTGTAAAGAGAGAGAGGAAGAGGTTGAGAGAGAGAGAGAGAGAGAAGAGAGAGTGAAGAAAGCTCTAGAACATATTCTGAATGCAAAACCTATCCGCTAATTTAGCATATCCAAATTTGTGTAATGGGACGTGACACATTTTAGAGGGGGTAGGGAAAAATGCCATAATATGAATAGAAAACCATACAAAAATTAAGCTGCCCTTGCATTAAATAGAAATCCACCGTACAAATCCTGGTTCTCTTAAACTACCTGACACGCTTCTGATTATGGACTAAAAGTGTAATTACTTTACAGTAATTTTAGCTTTCTTTTGAAGAGTGTGAGGGAGAGTGAATGAGCATCACTGCTGTGTTAAACCAAGAGAATCATTGCCGTTTTTACAAATAATTCTGAGAAGCACTCAATCCAGACTTTTCAAAAACATTTTTACTCCATGTTCCAAAGCGCTAAAAGTAACCTTAAAATCTTTAGTGCCTTGGAATCTCTTGTGGACGATCTCTGACAGTTTTCAACCTTCTGCAGAAGTTTTGAGGAGGAAAAAAGCAATAAATAACCCAGATGACAAATCAATATTATGAATCATAGCAGATTTGAAAGTATGATTTCCTCTGCTTCGCGCCAGGGTAAATACAACACTGTAAGCCAAAAGTTACAAGCCTGGCCATGAACAGCATTAACAGCAATAAATACCCATCTTCAGACAACTGAAAAAATAAGCTGGCCTCTGTGCAAAACACTGATCCACTGTTGTTATGAATGTGATTATTTACCAGGGGCACCAAATCATCAAATATTACCTAAATGGCTCACACAGTATCTACACAGAAAACCTCTAGGTAGGGAAACATTGAGATGTGCATTTAAAGAGCGGGGACCAAATGATCAGACCTTGAAAATAGGTCATATATCAGAGAAACATTGTGAGTATCTCTTTTGAAATTCCAAAAGATTATGCGAAGGCTTGGCAGAATTTGACAAGCCATCATAGGCTAGATGAATAGCTGGAGTCTAGCACTTGGCAAAGCCGACTAAACAAACAGCCCTCCGACGGTTCCAAATCAGGTTTAAACACCGTTCTGAAACACTAAGTCACACGGTAATCACAGATCCTTATGACTGCTTCTGTCCTTCCTCCTCATCTTCAAACACAATGTTTCAGTTACCCCCGCCAGGCATTTTGTGCACCCCCCCTAGCTGCATGGAGAGCCAAACCCCTCCACCTCATCCCAAGGCCCGGCCAGCCAGCCGTCCCACGCACAGACAACTTGGAGACAAGTCTGAGCAGAAATCAAACGTGCATGATGGATAGCTTTAGCGCACACAATGACCTGTGTCACAGGGCCCTTGTCCTAAATCAATGGGAGCGATAAGGACCCCTGCTCCTACAATGCTCACCTTGGTATGTTCACCAGCAGGCCTTATCTGAGGCGGGAGGAAGTCTGGGTAATAACGACTGACAAGCCACGACAACACCACTAAACCCACCTTGTCAAACACAATTTACTGTGTATATTCCCCTCTCCTCTGTGGCTGTTAAAACAGTAATTATGAGAGCTGAGGAGATAGGGGACATTGTGTTTGGAAGGCCGGGCCGGCCTGACACAGAACTGGGCGGGTGCACTGTGTGGGCAGGAGCGAGGGAGGGGGGAGTGGACCCTGGACTAGACCCTGAAGGACGGACGGACAGACAGACACAGTTCACAGTCTAACACTTGCCCCCCCCCCTCCCCCCCCCCCTCCACACCCACTCCTTGTCCCCTGCCCCATCCCTGTCAGGACTGTGTGGGCCAGGCAGAGCCGGTGTGATGCATGCAGGGAGGGGTCGGAGGTTGAAGTTGACAGGAGGGCCGACAGGAAAGAGCAGCAAACACTTTGTGGAAGATTACAGTGATGAGCGTGTTAGGACCTTTCAGTAGTTTTTGATTTGCCTCAGAGAGAGTGTGTGTGTGTGTGGGGGGGGAGGAAAGACGGGGAGTGGGAAAGAGAGAGAGAGAGAGAGAGAGAGAGAGAGAGAGAGAGAGAAGGAGCTTGGAGGGAGGGTATAACTTTCATCAAAAAGGGGGAGGGAGACCAAACATGACATCAAACGTTGCAATTAGCTGACCCCTTTGACATCAAACGTTGCAATTAGCTGACCCCTTTCTGCCGGAGTCAACGGTTTAAAAAGCCCTGCTTCTGAGACCCTGATTAAAATATGTTTGCTTTCTCATTCAGAATGACATTTGACAAGGTTAGTAATATTTCAACTAACTGCAAAAACATTCTCTTGGCCATGACATTTTGTTTTCCATTGCTTGGAGAGGGATGCAGGTAACCTCGGGGCCTGTTTCCCATGAACTTAGCTCTACAATACAACAACAAAACGTCGGAGAGAGAGAAAAAAAAGTAACGGTTTAAGGTTTTAAGCGAGCGTGTTTAGTTTCACCAGGGCAGCTAAAGCAAAATGTTTTGAGACCATTATTCAGAGAATTTATCCCCTTTCTGATTCAAACCGCAACGATTACTCAAAACAGAGACGGTAGTCTTTGCTCCAACCGCGATCCCCCCCTTAAGTGTGGATTCGGGGGGGTTACGGACTGTCAGCGACCGAATGGATCGAGTTTCCTGAGCTGCTAAAACCCCTCATCGCCAAATTAGGAGAGGTGTAGTCCACTGGCCTCTCCGCCTCTGATGCCATCAAGAACCCTCATTCTCAAATATGATCCTACTTAACAGGAAGAGACAAAACACATTGAATAATATTGTCTTTACAGGACCATTTGGTCAAGCTGACCCTGTGGTCTGGTCATTGTAAAAAAGGGTTTCGTTGTGGACTTTGTCATGTCAAGCGTAAAGAGTAGTTTTTGAGTCAGTAAGATATTCAAACTTTTTTTTTTTTTTTTCAAAACAACAGAGAGATAAACCCATGAGAGGTCTGAGACAGGGGGGACGGGGGAGCGGGGGTAGCCAAGGCCTAAAACCAGACAGAGCCCAGGCAAAGTTAATAGTTTTCACATTCATTCCAGCGGTGAAGAAAAGAGGATGTGAAGTGTGGGGTTGGACGGTGAGCCGGGCCGGGCCGGGCATGGCTGCAGCTGCGCCGCAAATTGAAGTGGCACTTCCTATCAGACGGCCTATCACCAGACGGCTCTGTTCCAGCCCCCCATTCCTAACCTCCCTGACACATGAACGCCCGTGCTACAAAGACGAGAGGTCATTTGAAGCACACGGCCCAGTCGTTGGAGAGACACAGGTCCCGCCTCAGCATCAGAGACATCTGAGAGAGATATCGCTCAAAATGAGAAATGAATTATTTTGACGTCTGGGAGGCCGTTATTCAGAAAGAAAAAAGGAAGGGTGTGCGTGCGTGCGGGAGTTTATGTTTCACTCGTTCAAAATGTCCGCCCCTGTTATCTCACATCTCTTCAGGAGAGGGGACGGTGATGATGGGGGGGGGGGGGGATCGTCCGTTTCGACTTCCCTCCTACGATGAAATAAAGCCTCGACGGCCGACCAGGCAGGAATGTGGAGGATACCAGACCTTAACCCTTTCAGACCGTCTGGCCACGCGGCGGCCAGACGGTCTGCCGGAGCTGCTTCTTCACAGAGCAGGAGGAGGAGAGCAGAACAACCATGTGTCCACATCACATGAACGGTCAAGGGCGTCTGGATCGAGGGCATCGCTGGATCAGGAAAGGTTTGGGTTTTGCTTGTCCACTAATCGTTCAGAAATGGGGGTGGGGGGCTGCGAAGATGGATCTGTTGACCTGTCGGATGTTGTACGTTCCCCCCCCCCCCCCCCCCCACCCCACTCCAACAAGAATTGATGAGTGGAATCAGAAGGTCAAGAGTGTGGTGGATGCAGGCTCCTCATGTGTGTTTGGTTACAGGCTACCGGGACGGAGAGGTTGGAGCCATCAGGCAATCAGAGCCCCGGGAGATGTGAAACTCAAACCAGAGTTTGGGGGGACGGAGGGCGAAAGAGAGGGAGCATCGGGGAGGAGTACCGTGGAGGAGAGGGAGGTCTTTCCGAACCTCGAGCGGCCGTGAGGGTATGTGAGGAAATAGTCAAACCGACTGGCGAGTTGTATCTCTTTCCGTCTTCCTCACTGCTACTTTTAACATCGGCAGTGAAATGATATAGTCATATAAAGCAATGTGCATAAATACTAAGAGCTCTTTTATCTGCTTTTTGGAATGTAGTTCCACATGGTACATCAATCAAACAAAGCAAGGACTACTGCTTAAAAGAAACCACGTAAAAATCTGATATATTAAACCAAAATGTTCTACTTTATCTGTTTTATTGGGTCTTTAACTTGGTCCGACATTCGACGAGACAAATCACTGTAGTGAAGGCTAATGGCGATTGGTTAACCACAAATATTTGACATTATTCAAGGAACAGACACATATACTAAATGGCAACGATGACATGAAATGTTTGCAAACTTATGACAAAACGGTGTATATTTATTCTCCTGACAGTGTTGATTAAGGTGGAGATGGAGAGAGATGACCTATCTCCAGTGTTTACATCCACGGTATTATTTACTTTGATTGGCCTCAAAACAAGAGGGCTCACTAATTGTGATTTATTTAGGAGGTCTCCAAGGCACCGAAGCAGTCCTTAAGAACAACATTGGCGTTTCAGAGGACCTGACCTCAGGTTGAGGCAGAATGGCTCCAAGGACCAAATCAAACTTGGATAAAATCAAACTTTATTTGGGTAGATCTTTTTAGGAGCAATGTCCCAAAAGGCTTCACGGTTGCCCAGAGATCAGGTAACCAACCTCAATCTTCAAAGAAGTCAGGGCAAACCCCCCCCCCCAAACTCGGATAAAAATATGGAAGAAAACCCCGGGAAGAGCAATCTATCGATTATTACATTACTCTAGTGATGGATGTGCTCCTTCCAGAGAAGGTTGGAGATGCAGAAAGGTGCCGACTGTCGGCTGAAGGCAGGTGGAGATCTTGGTCTGAGGCTCATGAACACAAAGAAGTCCAGCTGCAACAGAGAGGAAGCGCCGGGCGAAACATCACACGGCACTAACAGACTTGTGTATGCAGGGGTGTGCTGGAGTTAGCGCATGGTTCCGCTGCACGCTAGCTAGCCCCAAATGTGTTCCAGATTAGAACAGTCCTCGTGAATGCTCATCTGCTCCTCCGTGATGAGGGCAAGCTCATCGCCCCGGAGAGAGAAAGGGAGAGGGAGGTGAGGGGGGCTTCAAACAAAAGAGATAGAGAGAGAAAGTGAGCGAGAACGCATACGTTGGCAGGAAGAGGACAAGGTTGTGCGAGGGACACTGGGCCTATAAAAGGAAGCAGGCCGGGTTATCTGTAAGGGACCACTTATCACGGAAGCCAGGACCACACCAGGATGAGGGATGTGCCTCACAGAGCAGGGGCCGCACACTATCTAGCAGAGCCAGCGCTGCTCTATACATACAGCGGAGGAAACAGGGAGCTTTCCATTCTCTCTGCGTATACAATGAAAGTGGAGACGTCACTGGCCACAGGACATACATAAAGTCAGATTCTCGTCTCTCTGGAGACTCCTTGATCATTCTACTGAGGTGGAGTCGTGGCATTCAACTGTAAATTCCGTGGATTTCATTTACATTTTTTATTTAATTTTATAAACAGACCCCGCTATATCGGTATGATCTACAAACCATTTTTGCAACCAAACATCCTCCAAACTCACTCCAATTTTGTTAACTTTGGCCAAATTTTCCATATATCCACTTATACATATACAGCCACTGTATTCATTGGATGTATATCATTGACTCCAAAACCAAAATGGAAGAAAAAAAAGATCTCCAAAAGCTGATTAAAATCCCAAATAAAGATAAAGTGTTCAACATTAATATCCTGTATTAAATAATTGACTAGCATACAAGTAGCTTGGCTACACGACTGAAATCTGATGCGAAGGCTCCCGTGAATGGGCCTCTGTCACGACGCTCTTCGACATACTGGATACTATTCAGAGGAAAAATGATTCTCAGGGTGTGTTTAATGCCTCGACGGAAAGATCAATAAATCAGGAAAACACCGGGGGGAAAGTAATCCTTCCCAAAAAGCTGCTAAACACTTGCCGTGTCATGAAGCTAACGCGAGCAGAACTAAAATATGCATTCCTCCTCTCTTCGTCTGGACCAACTGGGGGATGGGGAGGGGGGTGAAATCAAAGCCCTCTCTCCCTTCTACGCCTAATGCAATTCCTTCAAACCGAATGTCACGGCCATGTTGGTTGATAGAGGAACAATGGCCCAGATTGTTTCCGTTCAATTAGGTGTATTTTAGCTGGAAAGACATACTTGGGCGCAGGCAAGGCTACATGCATCCAGAGTATTTTCCCTGTGACAGGTTCATGGTCCAGTGCTCTCCCTGGCTCTTGATGGACAATAGAGGGATCATCTGATCACTTCTGGCCTCGTCCTACTTCTCCACCTCCTCCTCCTTCTTCCCCAACCACCCCCTCCTCCTCCTCCTCCTCATCTTCCTCTGTCTTCCTAGCCAAGATAACAAAAGCCCTTTAACAAGCTGGCTGCAGGATCCTACTGAAGAGGTTGTGTAGGTGCGTGCCATGAAACACTTAAGGGGCTTGAAGCCAAGGCTTGTGGCTGCGTGTGAGAGAGAGAAAGAGAGACACAGAGGGAGACCGAGGGAGAAACAGCGGGAAAGAGAGAGACTAAGATTGAGTATGTTTGTCCATTGAAGATCCTCAAACCTTTTCTAATAAGGAGTCAGCAAGCAAGAACAGCACGGCCCTCATAGAACCCAACCACCCCAGTGCCTCTCCCCCCTCCCACCCACCATAATTACCCTCCTGCTCTCCTGCATCTCTCCGTTAGTTCCTATACATGTGGACACGTGAGCCCGCATGAGAGACTGGACGTCCTGTTCTTCCGTGCGCACTCCATTTGTCACAAGGCGATCTTTGCATCAGGAAAATAACACAGGCCGTCTCCTGTCATGTCGAGTACATGGTGCAGCCCCCCCCCCCCCCCTCATGTCTTTGGGGGGTAAAGGGGCCCCGCGTGTACTCAAAACCATTCCAGGCATCAGGATTCTCCTGTTCAATTGGGTTTTACAAAGAGCCATTCTAACCCAGACCCACTCCTCTCTACGCCCCTAGACAGGATCTCACCAGGAAGACAAATGCTACTGACTTCTGCCTGGAATGAAACCCGGAAGGTCAAGGACAGGGAAAAGATGGGGTGAACTAGGCAGAAGGGGGGAGAGAGAGAGACAGATACAGAGAGAGAGAGAGAGAGAGAGAGAGAGAGAGAGAGAGAGAGAGAGAGAAGAGAGAGAGAGAAGAGAGAGAGGGTGAGAGGCTGGGAGGAAAAAACACGTGCGCGGCTCTAAAAGTTTGATGACATAAATCGTGAAAGCTGACAAACGAATGCACGTTTATAAAAGAAAATGCAAAGGAAAAGGGGGGTGAAAAAAAAGGAAGAAAGAAAAAAGTTGCAACAACACAACAGGGAGCGCAGTGTGCCTCACGCCTCGGTTAACTCCAGGCACTTTTTCCCGCCTCCTAGTGTCCCCCCCCCCTCGGGGGGGGGGACACTATCACTGCGCTCCCTCGTTTTAAAACACGATGCTGCCATGTCACCGCTGCTCTCAGACTCGACGCAAAATGACACATTTGGATAATGCGCGGGCGGAACCCCCCCCCCCCACACACACACACACACATAGGTGACATGGCGGCTTAGCGCCGGGGCTAAATCCTTAGGCTGCTGGGGGGGGGGGAGGGGGGGGGTCCTGAAGTGTGCGGATTACACCCCCGACGCCTTCAACAATGCACCCAAATGTGCGTCCTTGAGAGCATGAAATCTTTAAAGCGTCCTTCCTGACGTGTCGTTTGCCATTAGTATTTAAAGTGGCACCGGCGCTCGCGGGGCTGGCGGGGCGAGGCCCTCCGCGTGCCCCTCCGCGTGCCCGCCGTGACCCAGAGACACTCGGAGAGCCCCGGGGGAAGACGGGGGGGGGGGGGGGGGGCTCCATTGTAGATGTGTATTTTTCTAGCTGCAGTATGTTCTGCAGGAGGATGTCGCAGAGAGGGAAACAATAAACGAGGCCACGCTCCAGCTCTGCGGGGGGTATCCATAACGTGGTGAATGGGAGGAAGAGGCCATGTCGGGAGAGGGGGGATGCATCTTTCCAGAAGAGGTGATGTCAGTGCTTTCGAAAACGAACGGGTCCAGTTGAGGCCCTGGTGCTGTGGATTGCTTGAAATAAACACGGCCTGAGAGGAAGGCCAATGGCCTGGCCGTCACTTGACTGTACGCTGGTGAATGTGCAGTATGGAATCCCCCATGCCACCAAGGAAGGTCTGGTGAGAGGATGGTCTAGTGAGTGTGAGAAGGGGATGGGTCAAATGCCTTCACCATGGACACCAAAGAAACAACTCAATAGCAGAGGGTACGCGTGTTGGAAAAACACACACACACACAAAAGCAGGCACGCAGCAGACGCGTCTCCGATGGCGAGGTGAGGTGTGTGAGGCGAGGTGCTGTGGGGGAGGGCCCAGGACTCTGGCAGTGTGACCGTGTCATGCTAGAGGCGTGAGTGGCAGTCTCCTGTGTCAGGGGGCCCTGAGATGTCCGGCCTCGTCTGATCACAAGAGGCCCCCAGGTCCCTTCTCTCAGGTGACACCCTCTATCTGCTCTGCCTCGGTGATGCCCCCCCCCCCCCCCCAGCACTGGAAATACACATTCTCTACCACAATATAGAGAGCACCTTAAATGCCATTGTCTGCTGCCGTATGTACTCAGTACACTACTGTGTGTACACATATAACAAATACAAAGTACTCTCTAAAACCACTCACTGGCCTACTTCCACTCAACATTTACATAATTAGAAAATAAAGGCATAATCGAGTGAACTCAATAGTAAGACTAATTCACAAAAGAAAAAGTCATTCCAGCTCACTAATTAGGCGTTCCTGGCGAGGACACTACAGTACCGGATGCCCAACTAACATGATGGACATTCCCATTAAAAAAAGAATACATTATCCAATATCTTGCATCACAAATTTTAATTTGATGTCACAGCTATCAGATTGACTGTGTTAAGAGCGAATGAGAATTATCATGCTATTTCTGAGGTAAAAATGATGGCATACAGTATTAGAAATAATTGGAAAAAGTTCCCCAAGTACTCAAGATGTCTGATTGCTGCTGTGTCAACTAATATAAAACATGACATCAAACTGTTCTCCACCTGTTTGTCAGCTAAGGTGTCACTGTTAGATTTAGCACATTATTTACACTCCGGAAAGTGGAAAAGCACTTGATATAAAGTTGAGATTAACAAAGTAAAAGCTGTAAAAGCTGGTTAATGTGATCAAGGTATGTAAAAAAAAAAAAAAAAATGAAGGAAGGAAGGAAGGAAGGAAAAAAAAAGAAAAGAAAACAATCCAAAATGTAATTTCAAAGATAAGAAAAAGATGAGCAATTAAAAACATTTGTTGCTGTATGGAAAAGAAGTGATTACTATTGCTACAAAAATACATGAAGAAATAAAAACTGCGATCATAGTATAAAGACTGACACAAAGAGAACTATGTGTGCATTCACGTCAACAACATCCAAGTGGTCAAGCCAAATGATGAATATAGCCAACCCAGAAAGTCTTAACCCTCATTTCATATAAGGGAGAAATGAGGCATATTGTCCCATTATATTGCCATAAATCATTTTTCGTCGACATCTGACAGCTTTTTATCAGATCTAACCTTTTCAAGCCTCCATTAGGGGCGCTAACATTTTCAAATCTGACACATTCTGCAGTTTACGAATCTCACAGCTGATTAACTTTGAGCAGGGCCGAGCTGGCGGTGTGTGCAGCCTATCGCCTGGGCTGGAGGGTGGGGAGGGAAGGGGGGGGGGGGGGGAGGAATTCAGACAGAATCTAATTATTGAACTTACACACTTGCCCTTTTAATCTGTTACAATATCACCGTTTTTTTTTTCTTTTCGTTTTTTGTTTCACACAGTACACCTAAAACATTTTCAGTAATATTCAATGTAAAAGCCTGAATTGTGATTTTTGTCCAACAGTTAGAAACATCAGCCTGATGGTTAATCGTCTCAGCAGGACCCATTAAACCTCAAGACTATGGAACACAATGAGCATGTGGGAACTTCCAGACCATCTCGTACAGGACACCGACAGCAAACCGGCCACAGCGTTCCCCATGGCGCTGCCAGAAGAGCAGTGAGAGAAGGCGAGAGCTCGGAGAGTGAAGCCCAGAAACGTGGGCACCCTCTCCTCAGACGCCATGTTTGTTAGCAGAGCGAGAGTGAGGCCAGAGGGCTGCGTTCGTGAATCCCAAACCGACACCGGCAGGCCCAGCTCCCGCCCGTCTCCCCGTCTGTCCCCTAGCAGAGACAACTAGCACATCCTAGGCTTCCAATCAACAAGACACAGAGACAACATGTCACCGGTCTACAGTCCCACCCCCTCCAAGTCAAACACGATCCCGGTAGAACGTGTGGTTGGGTCGGGGGAACGAGCCTACGCTAGCGTCACTGTGGATATCCAGAAAGACGCTGATGGGTCGGCACGGAGGAGCGCGACAGCGGCCGGTCTCCCCCTCCCCGAGGCCACTGAACATCGATTAGACAAACAGCGACGCGTCCCTCTGTCGTTGTAATGGCGCGAGTTGTCAAGGCACCCTTTGCCAACAGTCATTTACTTGGTGACAAGGGGTGGGATGGTTGCGTGGGCTCACCAAGGCACAAGGCGCCCTGGTGATTCATTCCATGCCATGGACACGTCAACCTGAGCCACTTCTAAGACTAGCCAGAGGTTCATAATGTGTTTAATAATCAACGGCAGGTGAATCATGGTTATTGTGTGTGTGGGGTGTGGGTGGGTGGGGGGGCTGGGGGGGTGTTTGGGCGGAGATGGATAACTCAATTATCTTCACATCCGTCAAGGCGGAGGGTCGAAGCTTCCCTCTGTCTGGAGAAGCGCCACCAGGAGGAGATTGATGGGCGCCAAGGGCAGACCCCATCCGGGCACGGGGCCTGAACACACTGGGTAGAGTCCCCCCCGTCCTCTCCTCAGATCCCCTCTCCACAGCCAGGCCTGGTAGGAGAAGCGTCATCGCCCCTCACTCCACTGTGCAGGGGTTTAATCAGGAGGTTAGCAGTCTGGCAATGCGATTGTTTGCAATGATAAATGCAGTGGCTGAGGGATTTTCTGAGACGGAAATTTGTTAAGCTGGCGTATTCTTTTTCCTGAGGGGTGGGACAATGTTGGCAGGGCTCACTTTCTGAAGCTCGAGGGCGAAAAAAAACTAAAAAGAGAAAACAATTAACGCGAGCGATGAGGGGCAGAAGTTTGGTTTAAAGCAAGAGGGGAATAGGAGAAAAATAAGCAAATCACTGGAGAAGTCAGGCAGGGGGCAGGGCAGTAATTAGAAACCTGGCACGCTGCATTACTGTAGAAGGTCACTCAGGAGGGGAAAGCAAAAGGTTGAGAGTGTTGCTGTGAGATGTGTGTCTGGAGGAGATGGAGGGATGGGGAAACAGAGGAGGGATGAAGGAATGAAGGAATGGACAGCACAAAGGTCCTTAGCCTCCAGGACCCGTCAGATGAAATGATAGCACTAATGAGAAGAGAAAGGGGGGATGATGTCACTCTCTCTCTCTCTCTCTCTCTCTCTCTCTCTCTCTCTCTTCTCTCTCATCTCTCTCTCTCTCTCTCTCTCTCTCTCTCTCTCTCTCTAACTCTCTCTCTAACTCTCTAACTCTCCCAGCTTAACATTGCCATGGCTGCAAACAACGCAGTGACCCCAAATTTGTTCTGTCAACTGTCTTCCTCTCTCTCATACACACACACCACACAGCGTAAATGCTGGGGCGGCTCTCAGACTACAGAGCAGCCTAACAATGAGAGTAGAGAGAGAGAGAGAGAGAGAGAGAGAGAGAGAGAGAGAGAGAGAGAGAGAGAGAGAGAGAGAGAGAGAGAGAGAGAGAGAGAGAGAGAGAGAGAGAGAGAGAGAGAGAGAGAGAGAGAGAGAGAGAGAGAGAGAGATAGCGCATTTGAAATGTCAGCAGTAAATGTCAATAAAAATTACAAGGGTGCTGGAAAAGGTGGGGTCTGAAGGGACTGACATTTTTTTTGACAGGCCAGAGTTTATCAGAGCGGGTACGTCAGCCGACTTGACGGGATCTACGCTGTCAGTTCCTAAACACACACGAAGGACACAACCCCGCCACCCCCCCCCCCTCCCCCCACGCCCTTGAATACCAATGGTACCAAACCGTCTGAGCAAACAGACGTCTTGGAGCTTAGGGCTGCCTTCATCTGATCAGTCTATCAGCAGGGTTCTAGAACTGCAACAGGTCCTGAGAGTCTGCAGGCAGACCCGGTACGTGGGGGCGGGGGGGGGGGGGGGGGGGGTGGGGGGGGGAGCCCGCTTAGACGACTCTGAAGCACGGCCTGTGGGTACCAATCATAAGACTTAATGGAATAAAAGATCTCTCGTATATCATGTCTGATCTGACTGACTGGACGCTCCTCGTTCTGAGTGTCTTCTCATTAAATGCTAAGCTAAGCGTCCCTCACGGTCTAGGAATGTTCCGGATTGGGGGGCCAGGCTCTTCTCTACAGTCAACAACTTTCTCTGCGGCATTAATGAGGCCTGCTAAAGATGGCAGCCGCAGTTTAAAGACGGGGCTCTTTTCAGTGTCACACCACAGCGACGCCGATGCTCCTGGAGCCTAGCAGACATTATCAAACGGCTTCGAAACGGCTCCCCCCCCCCCCCCAACACACACACCCCCTCCGTGCCGACTCTTCAACCTGTTTCAAATAAAATGATATGGGACTGGGGAAAATAAAACACATAGTTGATTATGACCTCGGCATTCCTGCATTCCTCGCTTGGTTTTCATCCGCCTGTATTTGCTGAATCGTCGTCCCTGGCAGGCAGATGTTTCGCTCGCCAGCATCTGTTAAGTCAATCAGGAAGTAATTTATCTAGGAGCACGCTTAACGTTCCCTCGCTGTGAGCCGATTAGCTGTGTCGTTCACCTCTGTTGCATTGTGTGTTCTCAACACGAGCGTCACCGATATCATTACAATAATCCAATTATGTGTTAAATATTAAACAAGGATATACGTAGCAAAACCAACTATGGAAATGGTTAAAAACGGCCAAAATGGGAACCTTACAAAGACCTTAACCAGTGATTAACCTGACTAAGCATGACCCACATGACCCTCTCCAGCTTCTCCATGCGAGCCCCATGCTGACCTGCTAAGACAAACAACAACATACAACAAGAGATTGATGGATTTTTTTGTTGTTGTTGCCTCTCTCTCTCTCTCTGTCTCTCTCTCTCTCCCTTTTGTTCTCTGAGGACTATGTGTCTCTCTCTCTCTCACTCTCTCTCTCCTCTGTCTGGCCAAGTCTCTGGACACAGCGTCAGAGGCCCGGAACCTTCGGGCGCTCCACCACCGTGTCACAATGTGTCAGCCGGCCGTCACGGCTCAGGGGGGCCGAGGCGGCCAGCAGGGGTGGGGGGGTGGGGGTGACCTTTCAGCTCCTAGTCTGGCAGCATTGGTCAAGGCAGAGAGAAGGTGAGGGAGGGAAGGAGAGTGGGAAAGAGAGCCAGAAGGCCATGCACGAGTGCTCTGCCTCCTCTCCCCCTCTCCCCCTCTCTCCCTCTCTCCCTCTCTCTCTCTATCCCACTCTCTCTCTCCCCTTCTCCACCGCCTCCCCGCCTGGTTACTAAACCTGGACGGAGATGTCTCCATGCCGTCCTGCGCCGCGGAGCAGCTCGCCTCGGCCAGCGAGTAGGAGACGCCCCCGCTGAGGAGGCAGGCTGGTGGGCAGGCTGGCCCACCGGCAGCCTGGCACGACCAGGTACAGCCAGGTACATCCATGTGGGTTTGATTAGGCCTGTGCAGCAAAGCCAGACACACCACTCTACCACGCTGGCATGCCGTTCTAAATAAATATTGCACTTAAAAAGGCACGGGAGAGGGGGCTGATGTGCACTTCTTGTGGGCCTTCATGTTCTAAAGAGCACTCGGCACCATGGCACGTAGAACCACCTGCAATACTGGAATCTTTTTTTTGTTTGTTTGTTTTCAGGCTTCTTGTTCTCCGTATTTGCGTAGAAAAGGGACTTCCCAGAAAAGCGGAATGCACAAACAGCCTGTTTACACCCCCGCACGCGCCGCACTTCCTCTCTTCCTCTCTTCCTGACTCCCTTCATCCCGGTGCTGTTCTAGTTTGTTGTCAATGGATACAAGTTAGTGTTCCTCCCCGGGGAGACGTCGCGGCTCCACTCGGTGACTCCCTGGCAGACGCCTGGAGAGCTGCTGCTCGCAGAGACAACGCCGGAGGTCTGTTTACACACATGCACAAACACGCACCTCCTGTGAGGAAGAGGTCGTTGAGCATCAGGCCTCTGTTCCCCCCGAGCGAGGCACCGCAGAGGGCCTGTATCTGACCGGGGGTTCAGATGGACGGACAACAGATGTATGGGATTCATCTCCCGTCTGCAGTCCTTCCTCTTCCCAGACAGAGTGTGTGCACTCTGGCAGATGACACCCCCCCCCCTCCCCCACCTTAGCTGGGGGGGGCAGGGGAAGAATTGGATATGGATACCGGATAACTGGATATGGCCAGTTAAGGGAAGAATTGACTTCAGTACAGTCTTTGTGTGTGTGTGTTTGTTTGTGTGCGTTTGAGTGTGTATGTGTGAGTGTGAGAGAGAAAAAGAGAGATATGTCCAGTGTACACAGACAAAAACAACCTGTCTTTGTGTTCGCCACGTTCAAAAGCAGTTGGGAGCATCCAGAGTATCACCAGAGACAAGCAGCAGGCTAATGCCTTTCTGAGCAGGACCTGGGGTTGTGTTAGCGAGAGAGATGTCAGGTGTGCTCAGCTGCCTACCTGTTCCAGTAGCTCCAGAACTGCTCGTTGAGGTAGGTGCGGTGGCTGTGGTCGTCCCCGAACGAGGCTTTGCTCTCGATCCAGTGGACGATGTGGCCCTCAACAGCTGGTCATGAGAGAACAAGGGGCAGACACAGTGAAATGAATATACGGTCTTAATTTGGCAGCAAGGTCAGAGGTGTGTGTTTGTAGGTGTACTGTATGCAATGTGGTCTAAGATAGGATATTCATCAACGCCTCACATAGTCCTGTCCTTTCAAAAATGGGAGGTTATGTAAAAAAAAAAAAACACAAGCATTGTTTTGCTGCTGGATGGACAGTGATTGACAGGGTCGCCGAGCTACGGGTTTGAGGGGACAAGTGGCATTTGCTGCCAAGAACGAGACTTTAGCGTCTGTTTCAGTTGAAGTAAAACAATGACATTTTGTAACCCGAATACGCACCGATCGGCACCTCCAGGATGATGTCAGGCGTCTTGTCGTAGCCTCTGGCTCGCAGCTGGTTTTCGTCTGACGGAGAAGAGAGAGAGCTTCTATTTGCTTCTAGAAGGAAGGTGCTGGCCAGCACTGCGTACATACTTGTGTCAAGGAAATGGGTCATATTGAAGTGCTGTATGTTCTCAAACTAAATTTTTATTTGACCCCACCGAGATTGACCCTATACAGTAAACTGGCTTCCAGATATCACCCCCCCCACCCACAACCCCACCCCCACGTCATCACCAGGACACAGATATAAAAAAAACCCTGGTATGGAGGAAGAAAACAAGAGACACAGAGGGACTGCAGAAACACTGGGACCATTAGCTGCGTCTGACACTTATTTGCTGCCACTGCACAAAAGAAATCTATAAAGCTCAGTTACTCCACTCCTCTCCTCCACTCTCCACTGGCTGCTGGTGGGCCTTATAAAGCAGGAGGGTGGGAGGGCGTTATAGCCTGCGTAAGCCTGACCCCGGCTCGCGTGCGCCACAGCCATTGTCCTTGACTCCTGGCGCGCTTCGACCATTATCCCTCCACAACACCTGATTTCTCCATTAAATCTCTGGCTGACCAGGTCATTCAATTCCGGGGGCCTGCCTCTCCGTCTCCAGCCAAGCTCAACTAATGGGGCGTGGAGGGGGTGGGTAGGAGGGGGGGCATGGAGGAAAGTGAAGGTCTCGGTGTGGCAGCCAGAAGCCTGTGGTGTGTGTCTGTGAGGGGGGGGGGGGGCTATAGGCCCAGGGCGGGGTGTGGGAGGGAGGCACGGAGTGAGGGACGGATGGACAGAGGGAGGGAGGAGGGATGGAAGGAGGGACTATGGTGGCCTCTCTCTTCACACCTACAGGGCAGTTGACATTGTCATGTGGTGCCGATCTTCTTTTTCATGTTTTTTTTTTTTACATCACCTTTGATCAAAATTAATGGCCCGTCCCCCCCTATTTGGGGGGGGGGTTATTTCCAATCCATTTATCAGGCGGGGCTGCCTCTATGCCCCACCCCCCCACCCCCAACCCCGAACTCTTGACAGCTTTAGAACGGGCCGTCCGTGCGCCCCCTGCAGAAAGGTCAGCACTTCAGGTCCCAAATAAATGATATGCTCTTAATGACAGGGGGAATGACTTTCTTTTTACATCACTCATCTGAGTGAGCAGATGGGGATGGAGGGGGGTGGTGGTTGTGGTGGTGTTGGCGGTGGGGTCACTGAAATTTGCCCATCAAATTTCACACCTGGCCACTCTCTACCTTGACCTAGTGTCTCTGGACGAGACAATATAGCACGGGGCTGGAAAACAGTCTTGATCAGTGACAACACAGCATCCACTGAGATGGAAGAGATAAAGGTGAGGGGAAGAAGATGGCTGACGACGAGGGCCCAAAATAACCATGCGCAGAGTGATGACCACCTGGCAGGGTGCGCAGTGTGCATGTAAACCTCTCAACTAAAGGCATGTAAACATCTAGACTAACTACTTGTATATCTCTAGACTAACTACACTACCAAAGGTTATATCAGCCTGTTGAGGGAGACAGTTTGATATGCATTAAATATTGAATCAGGAGAACTATCTCCATGACTCTACTCCTCCTCCTGGTATTGGTAAGCAGGTGTGAGGGATCGATCGAGGAAGCATCTATTAAACTGACCATTTTGTAGATGATTTCTAATGAAGACGACCCTGGAAGATGACATATTAGAGCTACAAACAAACATTTGCTGCACCTTTGAAGCTCTCCCCCATTAAATATTCATCATAGGCCGGCTGCATACATTAAACATGGAATGGTATTAGATAACACGCTCCTGGTGGGGATCAATGGCAGATCACGCCCACTACATCAATCATGTCCAGGTCTCGTCTGCCCTGCCCACAAACAGAGCAGAGCTGGGCTGACCACTGGGAAGAGAGGGAGAAGGGGGGGGGTGGAGAGGGATAAGGGGGGAGAGAGGAAGATAAATAGAGGGAGGGAGAACAAGTAGAAGGAGGGGAGGGGGTTAAATAGAGGGGAGACAAAGAGAGACAGGGAGAGAGAGAGATAGAGAAAGAGAGGAGGAATATATAGAGAGAAGGGGAGACAAAGAGAGGGGAGGGAGAGAGATAGAGAGACATAGAAAGAGAGAGAGAGACTTACCCAGGAAGGACAGGTTCTTCTCCTTCAGCTTGTCACGAAGCAGCACCTCATGTTCCTGACCAATAGCGCTGAGGGGGTGTGGTTAAGGGTTCCAACATACTGTGAACAGGCACTGACCATATTTAAACCCAGTGTTCTTTTACAGGATTGAAATTCTACAGAAGAGATGTGAGAATTCCACCTTTAAAAAGAGGGGTTCACGTGGCACTTTTACAGATCTTTACTTAAGCTGCAATAGGTAACATTCTAAAATAAATTAAAATGTGATTGATAGAGGTTTCACAAAATAAGCCAAGGAGGAGATCCCGCCTCACCGAAGACCATTGGCTGGAAGAAGATTGCTTGAACATGATCGGCTGGGAACTAAAGGGACGGTAGAGAAAATGGACATTCCACTGGCACTGAGCTGTCTTGTCGGGTGTCATTAGCTTACACAACATGTTTATTGCGGACAAATCGTGTTATTTTTTTACAGAGAAAATATGACCTACTGTACCTTTAACGGATGGTTGCTGTGGAAACATTGAAGGTATATGGGGATACAACAACCGCTAGTGTGTTTGCATGATAATCCATGAGTGGTGTAGGACGGGTCATTCATCACACTTCAACTTGAACATACCACAAGTACATAACCACAATGAGAGAGATGTATGTGTGTGAGCGGGAGGGGGGGGGGGGTCATATCTGTGCAGATAAAGAGTTCCGTTCCCCCACCACACTCACACACAAATCACTCTAAAAGCCAAGCGATTCATGTGTATAGCCTGAGTGACGTGCATGGTGCTGACACACACACGCATGCACACACACCGACGCAATGTTGTGATGTGGAGATGGAGCCGTCCCACAGAAGTGGGGCGGGTATCATGAACTCCCAGTGGCAGGATGACTGAATGTGCGCCGACGCTGGAGGCAGGAGTGTGAAAGCGAGGTAAAGAGGGGGGATGAGGACGGAGGGCAGGGTGGGACAGGGTTGACTGGCCCTGAACACAGGACCTGGAACGGGGCTCCCCCCCCTCTCCCCCATCCCGCCCGCCCTCCCCCCCGAAACACTCCCGCGTCTCTAGTGAGGTCCTCAGCTGCCCGCTTCCAAATAACACAGACCCCCAAGCCCACCCCTGTGGTGCTGCCGTGCCAGCCGTTCATCTGCGGGTGTGGAGAAAGAGAGAGAGACAGGGAGGGAGAGCAATATAGACAGAGAGAGAGAGAGAAAGGAAGAGTGGGAGAGAGAGGCAGAGAGAGGCAGAGAGAGGAAGAGAGAGACAGAGAGAGAGACGGAAGAGAGAGGGGGGGGTGCTTTACATTGCACTGGCATGCCAAGAACTCTCCATGGTGCTGATGGCTGTGAGAGCCTGCCTCTGTTGTTCATCACTGTTTAGGAGCTCACAGAAGGAAGACAGGGCAGTCCTCTATCTATTAGTATCCCTCACAGTGACATTTAAGTGACATATAAGAGAGTATTTAATCAACATACTAAAACGAAAAGAAAATCGGTGTAATCGTGTTATTTGATCTTGAATATCACATCCAAAACACACACACACACCATGTGGCATTCAGATAAAACAATAAAATAATGAAAACAAAATGGCTGTCTCCCACATGGCTGTACAGTATGTATGTCAATACCTCCTCCTGTGCTATGCAACGGTGAGCCAGACACACTCAACAAACAGAGAGAGGGAGAGAGAGAGACGTTTAGATGAGCCTCATCTTCTCCTCTCCCCCTCCTCCTCCTCCCCTCCTCCTCCTCTCCTGCATCCATCGCTGGCTCCCCACCCCCTGTGAGGAGTGAGGATGGTTGGGCGCAGGCAGGATGGAACACTCCCTCTCTGAAGCAGAACTTTTATGTCAGGTGAGCTCCCAGACACATCTCATCCCTTCCAACAGCTCCTCGTCAATTCCAGGCTTAAAATTTGATGGGAAAGGATACTGTTTGATGCAGTCTACCAGCGGCCCATAACAACAGTCATTTATGGTGCACTGAAAAGGAAGGGGGGAAAGAAATATGACGTGGCGTGAAGGGAGGAGGAGGGAGGAGGAGGGGGGGGGGCCTACAGCCGTTAAACAGTGCGAGCGAGGTGGGGCTGAGGGGGCACGGGAGACGGTGGAGGCGGAGGACTGGCAGGCGTGACTGGCGCCGGCGCTCACGTGACTTTATTAGCGAACCTAGGAGTGGCGGTTAATCTGGCCGTCTCCTTTCTACAACACACGGCATGTCTGTAAACCCACAACAGTTTCGCCGGCTCACTGTGTCACCGTCTTCAGTAACGCTTGAAAAACTGCAGTTTCTTTTGTCTTCCATACATTAGGATATTTTCTGCTATTCTCAACAACAAAAAAATAAAGAAAAAGAGATGAAATGTACGTTAGGTCGGATGATTCAATGGAAACCAAGAAGATGCTGCGTTATTTACCTGGTAGATGTGGTTTGCTAGAGCTTGGTCTGGAATCAAAGATGGTTCCCGGAGCATGCTGTTGAGCACTGGCTTGGAGGCTGTCAGGAGAGGAAGGGAAGAGATGGAAAGAAAAGAGAAAGGGGGGGGGGGGGGGGGTGAGATAGAGACAGGAAGTGAAACAGAAAAAAATCATGATATACTGCAAACATTCCAGCCACTAAACTGAAACACCCGGTTAGGTACACCATGTACTGAAGACATTCCAAACTCTTCATAAACTCGTACTAGAAAGAGACATGGATAGATGATGAAATCAGTACATAAAGACACCGAAAGACAGATTTACCATCGTTTACACTGTCTGCTTAAGCTTTAGTCCACCGGCTGGCTGACTGAAACCCACAGAGATGTTCCATAGATAAACGTCACACTCCACGAACACAGGGAGCTGCATGTAGTTTATCTATGTTATGAACGATGACTATTCTGCATCTCTCATTCGCATTCAAGCTTCACTAACGGTATAAATCAGCCCTACAGTCCACTGGATGGATTCCCCATTACTGCCACGGCAACAAAATCCTTCAATCATTTTCGACGAAAAGAAGAAGAAAAAAAAAACAACAACATTCTGATTAAATGGATTGTATCATTGTGTGACGTTTTGATGATATATACACAGCGTAGGCACGCTTCCGAAAGACGCCTGGCGCTACTGACAAGATCAGGCGTGCGTCCGTCTGGACCTGTGTCCATAGTGAAGGGTGTTAGGGGACACGTGTACACAAAACAGATGAGGAGGGAATGGCCTCCCATGAAATAAAGTCACCCTGAAGGACAGAGGTTTTATAAGACCTGACTCTCTATATTAGTCTCTGTTAAAGCTCTGTGCTCCTTCCGGAGAGATCTTGGCGAGAACGTGTCAAACGTTTCTCTTTGTGCTCCTGCTCCTCTCTCTCTCTCTTCTCTCTCTCTCTCTCTCTCTCCTCTCTCTCTCTCTCTCTCTCTCTCTCTCCTCTCTCTCTCTCTCTCTCTCTCTCTCTCTCTCTCTCTCTTCTCTCTCTCTCATCTCTCTCTCTCTCTCTCCTCTCTCTCTCCTCTCTCTCTCTCTCTCCTCTCTTCTCTCTCTCTCTCTCTCTCTCTCTCTCTCTCTCTCTCTCTCTCTCTCTCTCAGACTCTCTCTCTCTCAAGCGCGAGCTCCCGCTTCCTCTCTTTACTCCTCATTTTTCTGGGAGATTGGTGCCTCGGGCGGGCAGATCCATTACCTGCCCCAGCACCGTGCGCACGGCGATGAAGAAAGAGGGTTGTATTTTCCCCTTGAGTTAGGACAACCTCATGACAAATGATAATGGATAATCAATATAGCTGGTTGGGGTGGGTGGGAGGGTGGGAGGGTGGGGGGGGGGGGGGTTCAGTGGCGGAATATGAGGCAGCAAACTTTATGAAGCCGGGAGACATATTACTCCCCAACAACACTTGTTTTCCTTTAACAAAGTCGCTTCTCGACCGGCCCTAATAATCTGAAAGAAAATCAAAGGACCGGCGACCACATCAGCAATATTGGCAACTTATTCCACTTTAATGGCATTTTGATTGATTTTTTCTTCTTCTTCTCCCTCTTCCTAATGGTAGTTTTATAGATTCAACGCTGCTTCTGCAAAACACTGGTGAGTGTAATAAACCTTCCCCGGAGGCAAAACGGCGGCCGTTAAAGCTCTTGTCTCGCTGGCGCTCGTAATTGGAGGTTGACCACTGCACTGCCACGTTCGGGTGTCTCACATAACGGCCAAACCCAGCCTCATCCTGGTATACACAACCTCTGTGTATAGTCTGTGTGAGGGGGTGGGAGACCAGATCCTCCTATTCCTTCCTCTCCCATCTGAGGGAGGAGGGGTGTGGGGTTAAAATAGCCCTAAAGAGCGTGACCTTGCGGCTGACATTGTAAGGCTTTCAGCCGAGTGTTGACCTAATGAAAATTGAGGGCTGGGGAACCGCTAATAAATCAGCCTGCTTTTAAAATGAGTTTACCCTAATGCTCATTCATCACAGGTCTGGGGATGCCATTGGCAGAGGCCCCCGGATCCACCGCTGCCGTCACGGCCAAACACAAGTAGTAAATAACAACATGCCCGTTGCGTCCGCCTTCCTCGCCTCCTTCTCCTAATCCTCGTCGCAGCCTCCGACATCGGCGCACATTTACTGAAGACACAAGATCACTCTCGTGCGGCCTCGCACGGCTGCACGCCACGCCACGAGACGCACACACACACACACACACACACACGTGCACAACAGGCATTGAAAACAGACACAGAATAAACACACACACACAAAATACACAACACAACCCTTCCCCGCCCCCCCCCCCCTACACACACACACATACACAAGCACACACAAAGGCAAACAGAGGTAAAACACATTATGACACCTCCCCACACAAACTGCTGCACAACCATGCACACATGAGGGGGGGGGGACTAGTACTACAGTCTCAAATATGGAGAACAAAGCCCTGCAGCCTTAACACCTTGTAAACATACACTCAAATATACAGTCATTGTCCCATGTTGGTGTAAATTGCGACTGAGGTATCACAGGGTGTAGATGTGAGGAGGAGGGGAGAAGGGGGGTTGTGGATGTGAAACACCTCACCTCCACGGGGATTTGCTCAAGAAAAAACAGCTAGTGTAAACAAAACACACCCTTTTATCGGTGTATCATGCGCATGCACGACCCGCACCGACGATAAAGCACCGACGCTACAAAGTAGCCGGCGACAGCGTGGAGTAACCTTTCATGGTTTCTTTTTTCTGGCGCCGTTCGGAGCCTTCACCATGTTTTTCTGTTTTTTTTCACCAGGGTGTAAAAAGTCATTATCTAAATCTAAAAAAGCGTCTAGGAACCTCATTAGGAAGCAACATTTGTTGAGGGAGGACCATAATCAACAATAAAGGATGACTACAGTTATTGGGTCTGACACTGATGAGCTCTCAGCCAAGTTTGTTTATTAATTAAAAAATATAGAATTTTTTCCCTCTGCGTGTGTGTAGCTGTGTGTGTGTGTGTGTGTGTGGGGGGGGTGTAACGTTCACACATATATACAATAACCCCCCCACCCAACAACCCCCCTCGTTCCCATGCACGAGCCAGTGAGCTGAGGAGGATGGGGGGGCAGGGGGGGGGGGGGGGGGGGGCAGTCGTTCATCAAACTTCATGGAGCAGGGGAGAGAGAGAGAGACGGGGGCTCCTGATAATGTGCGCCTGCTAAAGCTGATTTTCCATGATGAATCTCGGAGCATATAAATTGGCTAATATCTGAAAACATTTACAGATACTAGAGGAATTGACTACTTGTGGGACATGATGGATGGGCCTCCCCGACACCAGCGGACAGCTCTGCAAATCTCTGCGGCTGCCTAAAGCCCTCATTTGATTTTCCAATTTACTCCTTTTAAATTTATCCTCCCGCTTTGAAAAAAAGAAGAAGCAGAAGATGGGAGAGTGGAGGGTGGGGGGAGAAAGAACGCTGTCGTTTTTTCTCTCATCTCCTTTTTTTCGTCTTCTAACGTATCGTGGAAAGGCTGGGGTTGGGGCTGGGGTTGGGGCTGGGGCTTAATCCGAGGCCGGGGCGAGGGCTGGCTGGTGATGTGAGGTGGTATCGTCGGTGGGGGAGGAGCCTGCTCGCAGGAGAGGTTAGTGGGGCAGAACTGAGCCGTTTCCACTTGATTTTTCCTGATAGTGGTGAAATGAGAGCAGATGCGTGTTTGTGTGTGCGTGTGTCCGTACACGCTTGTATGCACTCGTGTGGGTGTGTGCATGTCCACGTAAGCTTGCATGCACGTGTATTTGTGTGTGCGACAGGGTGTGTGTGTGTAATAACAGGGCTGGGCTGTCTCTACTCCAGAGAAGCTCTGTGGGTCAGGCCATTAGACGGCAGCAGGGTCTGACTGCAGCTCTTCTGCTGAAAATAAGTAATTAGTATACTTGTCAAGTGAAGTGCCACACTACTGCTTACCTCGCCCACATCCAACCTCCCTACACACGCACACACACACACCTCCTTCCCCTACTTCCTCCTTGCTAATGAAGTGCCCTTACTCTCATTATTCAAGAACAAACAGCTAGTGCAGAGTGTGCAGAGTGCCCCCACCCCCCACCCACCCATCACGGCTGTATCGCCTGCAAACAGGAGGCTCGTCTTGGGGAGGAGGGAGTCGGGGGCACGACGGTGCTGCATGGAATCTGGAAGCACAACATGGTAACACAGCATCCATCTGCTTCATGAGCTCCCAGTCAACCTGCCCTGCCATAACGAAGTGAGTTGAAAAGCGTCAGTCCGCAAGCGATCGGTAAGTTTTACAGGGGGGGCGTTAAGATCAAACGTAGGCCTTGCCACCGCGACGGCGATGACGGAACACGACCGTAAATCTGTGGGCGGCGCGATTGAGTAGCTAAGAAATGCGATGCGCTAATCAGATCCAAGGCCTCTACTGGAAACTGAATAATATCAAATAGCTACAAAAATGGCCTCCTCAAAAAAAAACTCTTGAAATCAAGAAGCTCTTCGGCTCACTTCTGGGGAGGGACGAAGTGAGGAATAAAGAGATGGAGTGGGAAATGAGAGAGAGAAAGAGCTCACGTCTTCCTCCCTGGTCTAAGGGCAAGTTGGCAAGTATAGTCAACAGCTGACCTGCGAGCCTTAGCACAACGTCGAAGACTCTGTGTGCGGCGAGTATTGCAACACGCATTAAAGGGTAGGCTATATAAATCATGATATATGTACTACATATTACACACACACACAAATACTCCACATTATAGTGTGTGTGTGAGTCCATACACAGTGTGTATGGACTCACACACACTAAGACATTAATCTATGGACATTATAGTGTGTAAAAAATCTCATCCCAACAAAATTATATTCATATTTATTGTGTTTCTGATGTGGACATATTTAAATTGTATTATGTCGTGTGTATATTGCATGTACACACAACACATAAATATGCTATGATAGTCAGAGTACCAACCGAGAGTATCCCAATATGCACCCTTATTTATGTGGCCCGGTATTGTGCATCCACCTGCATCCACGTGCATTCGAGGAGACCAGGGGGGTATTCCAGGTAGCGGGTTTAACAAACTCTGAGCCTAACCCTGAACTCTGAGTGAGTTACTTTAAAATTGGAAACTCTGAAAACTCGGTTCCAGAAAAGCTGATTTGAATTTGTTAACTCAACTCGGAGTACGTCAACTCTGAGTTAAGCGCGCGCATGAGAACTATTAAAAGCCAACATCAATGGAGCTCCGATACTGGGATCAACCATGGCACCCAGCAACAAAAAACCTTGTCCTACTTCACCACACTTCAGATATAAGTTTTATTTTGTGTTCAATCTGAGCACATATTACGGAAAAAAAGCAACACGGCTGTAGCAGCGTATACAATTGGCGTGGGAGACAAACTTCCAAGTCAATGCATACATTTGATGTAATAGCCAGTCCATACCGTTAATATTACAGAAGAAAAAGTGGGAGACTTAATAAAATAGCATGTTCAATGTTATATTAAATATAAAAACATACTACAAACAGGTAAGACATATTTTGCTTAAGCTATGCTTGTGATTGTAGCCTCGAAGTCACCTTGGTTTTAATCATATATCGACATGATACAAAGTAAATATCAATTGGTGCCTATTTCAACTTGTAATAGCAGTTTCCCCCAACAGAATGCTTTTCAAATCAAATCAAATCAAAATGTATTTGTATAGCCCTTTTTACACGCAAGCATGTCGAGGGGTTCACATACGCCCATAGAACTGCCCCTCAACCAACCTAAACCCTCAAGGAAGACAAGGAAAAACTCCCAGAAAAACTCACTGCAGGAGAAGAAATTGAAGAAACCTTGGGAGGAGCAATTCAATGAGGGGATCCCTCATTGAATTGCTACAAAATACAGGAATGTTTGTATTTTGGCTATATTGACTATATTACGTAGATGGAAAAATGCAGTTCTGGTAATTTGCTTAATATTTTCATCAAAGGATGATGACGATGATGATTAAGATGACGAAGAGACATTGACTGCTGCCGCAGAAAATGGATGCAGAGAATTATGTATGGTAGCTACTGGTAGTTCTCTCCCCATGTACTTTTATTTACAGGCTTGTGTGGAATTGTCAGTTACACTGACATTATGAGAATAATGAATATAAAAAACGATTTGCACATTCTGATCCTGTTGAACAGAGCATGGATGCAGTATACAGTGATATGTTCATTTAATGGCAGGTGAATTCTGCATGTGGAACTGTGAAATGTAATGCAATCCCATGTATTCCCAGTTACAAGTAAATGAGTTGTACAAATTGCACCTCATGAAGAATTGCCAAAAACTGACCAAGAGATGGTGTAGGCCTACTTAGGGTAGAAGAATAAAGGGTAATCTTGAAAAAGATTTACTGGAACACCGGTTACAGGAGGATGCATGTAACAGGTGATGTTAATTGTAGAAACAATAATCTATATCAATATTAATTGTTGAATTTGCTGAATTTCTATTTTGACCAAGAGATGGTGTACTTAGGTGTCAGGTGGCTGAGCGGTGAGGGAATCGGGCTAGTAATCCGAAGGTCACATCATTGTGTAACTTACTGTGGCATTGCTAGTCATGTTGATAAGTAAGGGTCAAGATTGTGGTGTTATTAGTTGTTTTGGGTATAAAAGGAATTGTGAAGCATCTGTGGATTCTTGATCTCCTGAGACCTTCTCCTCAGCTCTGGCTTGTCCTACTCCTTCTTCCTCACCTCTTGCTTTCTATCTCTAGTTTACAATAATCATGGTAGAGTAGGTAAGAGTTAACCTTCATTGATTTCATTCATTTGCAATATGATTAAATTATTATATTATTTAACCTTACTTTGACCATTCTTGCTCTGATTTAACCCATAGAGTCGAATAACTGTAATGCCATTGGTATTGGCATTATTTGGTTAATGTTAATACACTGTTCAGTTTCCCATCTTCCTTCAAACCATAAGGGAATTAGTTTCAGTTGTTTGGCCAATATTGACCCCCTACAATGTTGAAATAGATTTGCTGAAACACCAGTTACAGGATGGTACATGGTCACAGGTGAATCATGTAAATTATAGGAACAATAGCCAATAAACATACTCATTGTTAGATTTATATTTGTAGGCAATGAAGAAGACCAAATACAATTTCAATTATTTGTCTTTATTTCAGTGCCAAAAAGCATTTGGTCAGTTCTGAGTGCACGTCCACGGCGAGTAACATTAGCGATGTTGGCCTAAGGGCTGACAATGTTGCTAAAATACATTACAGATTGTGACGGGAAACGGTAACGTTAACCTAGGTATTCATCAGGGAATTAAAGCACATCGAATCGCAGTCTTAAAATCCTCTCCCGGCGTATAACTAAGCGAATTAAATTTTGTTCGAGATCGGTTGGCTGAACCAGGAAAGGATATCCCTAGTCTGCCAACGCTATCAGGCTCAGAAAGAGGGAGGGGATAGATAAAAACGCAGAGTTTGGCATGGAAAACCTTATAGCGAGCAGGTTAGTTTCACGGAGTAAGTTACCATGGAAACTTACCAAAAGGTTTCGTTACCTCTCTTTCTGGAACGGAAACCTCGGAGTAAGCCTCTTTTCAGGGTTAAACAACTCAAAGTTTTCACTAAACCTGCTACCTGGAATACCCCCCTGGACCTGGAGCAGAGAGACCTGGGTGTGAGGCCCCTCCCTCCCTCCACCCTGCTCTGTCCCCAGCAGCCCAGCTGCATCATGGACGTTGATATCATATTCAATATGTGATCAAAACTGCTTTGAATCTATCGATTGATTTACACAAGCCACCAGGTAGCCCGGACTGACCGATGCTGTCTCCCTCTATCCCCGAAACAGCACGAGGAGAGTGGGGATGGAGGACGAGGAGAAGGAGGAGGAAGGCGTCGGGGTTGGGGGGAGACAAAACAAGGGAAAGACTGAAAACAATTGAAAACTCTGTATTGATCTGAGGCTTGTGATTGTACATATATTCCACAGTCCCAGAGGCCCCATTCCTGTGTCTCTTAAATGTAAAGGGAAAGAGAAAGGGAATAAAAGAAAAGATCGCTCGGCAAGGGCCAGTCGTTCACCCAGGTGGGGGTAATGTCCCTTATATAGAAGTCTATTGATCTTCGCCGTCCGCCTGCTGCCCTCCCGCCGGACACACACACACACACTTGCACACATACACACACACACACACACACACACTCGCACTAAAGAAAGCGTAGTAGTCCAGTGGGGGGCCAAATGATGGATACGTCTGCCAATAGCCCAGAACAAACCTGTTAGCTAATTGCCAGCAAAGACAATTATCCTTGCATTGTTTCATAATGGAAAGACATTACAGAAGTCTAATATACACACAGGGAGATTGGATGGCTTGACCGTGGAGCTCGCGTGGGCAGCATTTTATTGCTAGAGGCCAGCCAGGTCACCATGGAGAAGGGAACCAACAGAGGTGGTGTCAGAATTAGAAGTAAGCCTTACAGCCTGGCTGTCTGGCTGACTGGCTGACTGGGTACACAAAAAATGGCCACTGTCTGGGAAAGCGCGAGTTTCTGAAGAACAGAAACACAACCGTAAAAATTGCCCGTATGAAAATAAAACGACGATAACAGCATTACACTAACTTAACCGACCCGTAACATTAGGGTACACAGTGTTCAAATAAAATTGAAATATAGCATGTATAAAATGTTAGTTGTTAACTGCTGTAAAAAAAAAAAAAAAACAAGAAAAAGAAAAACGGCCTCTCGGGAGCGTGGCGAGCTGGCTCTAGTGGTGCTGTGTGGATGTGGAGGCTGTGTGAATCTCTCCTGGAAGAGAGCCTTGTTCTACACGCCTCTACCCTCCGCTGTTGTGACAGGCGGCGGATAACGGCGAGTCCAAAGCAATCACAGCCTTGACTTTGACAAATGGCTTCGCTGTGGCCAAGTTGAAAATAACACACTTCCATCTCTCTCTCTCTCTCTCTCTCCCTTGATTAAATTGGAAGACGCCGAAGACGCGTCAGTCGGTTATGAAGAGCCTAGCGACGCCGCGCGGGTGTGTGTCTTCCACGGCGCGTCTGTAGATGTGCTATTTAATCTCTGTGTATGAGTACTTTCGTGTGAGAGAGAGACAAGGTGGGGTTGTGGGTAGAAGGGGGGGGGGGGAGGGTGACAGAGAGCGAGCGAGGGAAAGAATGGAGAGACGATCAGCGAGCAGCGTTCCTCCTAGACCAGGACAGCTGCTGTGGGGGAGCTCGTCACTAGGGTTTGTCTCTGAACCACCTCCTCTACACCAATATGCAGACGAACACGGAACATACTCCGGGTTTTCGATACTGTCGTGTTCAGAAAGCACATGACGTTACACTAGGGTGACGACCGGGGCGGCAACCCAACAACAAACAAGCTATACTTCATCCAGCCCTTTCTTAATAAAAAATATTTAAAAAGCAACAAGACAAATGTACATTAATGGTGTGACTGTACTGTGTGGAGCACAGACAGATGAGAAAAATTACAGTTGGTGGCACGGCTCACTTGAAATACGGTGGTGAATATTACTCATATGCCTTTTACAGACGGCTCTACAGAGTTCACTTAGCAACCTGTTTTAATCATGCGGATGACACTTTGAAAATAACTTTTCACCGGTTGGCAAATGACCTCCTGGTTCCAGCGCACTTAATTCTGTCCATCCTGTTGCTCTTTGTACAGTAATGTCAGTATCTGTGTCAGTGTGGCTACACAGTGTGCTGACAAGAAGATTATATTGTTTCGATTTCATGCTGGCAAAGTTATAATTCTGCACGTTAGCAGTTTTAAGCGTCTAGTTTATTTATCTAAACATTGGTGGTCAAAATTCTCAGGATTACATGAACCAATCTGAATATATTATTAAATTAACACTAAATTACAACGTAAGAACAGGGACAGTTTAATCTACACCACATATTATCAAAATAACATGAATTAAATGGTCAAATCAACACTGCATTTGACCACTCATGGAACCTCCCGCTGTGAGGAAAAACAGACTAACCAACTCAACTCAACCACACAGTTCTCTTTATATAATCTATTTCTATTTCTGTGAAATATCAAGAAAAAAAAACTTGGGTCTGGAATTCCTCTCTTTCTCTCAATTTATCCGTCAGCTGCAGGTAGAAACAGTTTTCTTTTTCTTTCGCACTCTCTCCTCAATTCCATTTCCTCCTCGGAGTCCAATGGGGGGACGGGGGCATGGAGGGGGGACGGGGGTGAAGGAGGGAGTGTGGAGGGGTTGAAGGGGGACGGGGGCGGCGGAGGGTGACATCAGGGGAAGGTTATAAATAACACAGACGGAGTGAACGAGCATTGATCTAAAAAGCAGTTAAGAGGTGGGTGGTCTTTCCCAGTGCCTAATTGTCAGTCATCTGCCCCAGGTAGTACTGTCAGTCTCCTGGCCTGTCTCCTATTAAGACTAGAGAGGGGGAGGGTGGGGCGGGCGTGCGGTAGGGGAATTAGGTGGTGGTGGTGGGGAGGTGGGACTGAGAGGTAGAGAATGAGAGAAAGGACAGGTTGAGAGAAGATAGCAAGGTGTTACTCACGCACGCCACCTTCCTGGTCCTGGAGGAAGCGGTCCAGGATGATGCGGGCCATGAGGGCAGGGGAGAGGTCCACCTGGGGGAACAGCGACAGACCTAGTGAGGGCCAAGCTGCCTGGTTACCCTGCTTGGCTAGCTCTTATCTAGGCTCACAGAGGAAGGCCTATACCTTTTCTGAACAGTTAAAGAGACCCAATTGTACTGTCAGACCTATTAGAGTCATTCCCACAACTCCCTTCAAATGTATATGAATGCTTCTAAGTGAAGTACAGAATTACACCGCTGGAATAACACTGCCAGTCCACTTTCAGGCTGACGTCACATCGCAATGTGATGATAACGATTCTAATGGCTCCGAATTATTTTGTCACGTTTCAAAAACCTTGACCCAACTTTGAGAAGCCTTGCTTAAATTAGCCTTTGTGAGGCTCTTATTGCCATAACCTCTCTGCTGGGAACAAGGGAGTTCCACTTACAGCCAAACTTCTCTGTGAAACGCCTTCATCTCTGTGAGGACCAGATGGAAGGGGCTCGCTATCATCTCCTCTGAACAACAAGAAGACCAACCTAGAGCCACAGAGCTTTAATCATATTCAAATTACCACAGCAACAGCCCAGTCACAAGACACACCAGAGGGACCGTGGGAAGCGTTGTGCCTGATATCACAGGAGAGGAGGGGAGAGCAGGGGAGAGGAGGGGGAGAGGAGAAGAGAGGAGTGGAGGGGAGGTGGAGAGGAGAAGAGAGGAGAAGGGAGGAGAGGAGAATAGAGGAGTGGAGGGGGAGAGGAGAAGAGAGGAGAAGGGAGGAGAGGAGGGGAGGGCGAGAGGAGAGAGGAGTGGAGGGGAGGGGGAGAGGAGAAGGGAGGAGAGGAGGGGGAGAGAAGAAGAGAGGAGAAGGGAGGAGAGGAAAGGAAAGGAGAGGAGGAGATGAGAGGAGAGGTCCTATGGCTGAAGCCGTCTTTGAAGGAGAGACACCTTGAGAGGTGCCAGGCCTAGGCTGCAGATCAAGGAGAAGGCTGACAGGTAGAGGAGCTGTAATGGCTGACTGAAAGGCCTGACTGATTGTGAAGAAGAACACGGCCCCCGACACAAAGCTGGAGCATCCAATGGCCAACCTTCAAGCCCTCATCCCTCTTATATCGCACCTCTTATATTTATTAAAGCCGGAGAAAGTAATTAAAACAAATCTAAAAACTTATTTTAAGAAAGAAAGTTTTGATATTTCGACCACAAGCGAGCCTTTTTTATTGAATACAGCATGAAAAAAACGATTAAATTACTATGATACATATACAAACTGGTTCCTCTATGAAATGAAAAAACACACTTTCTAGATTTTACCATTCCCAACTTCTTTGTTATGAAACACTGTATTCCTTTAGTCTCTGAAAATCTTTCCTCTTGTTAGCATAATTGGGGCCCCAAATGTGAATTTGCCCTCAGCTTGTATTGAGAGTGTTTTATGTCCTCTCTGTAGCTTCTGAATAGTGCTGGAAGCAGAGAGCTCGGTTTGTACAAAGCCTTTTACCAGCGGTAGTATTTGTTAACATCTCCATAATTCTGCATACAAAAGGCAGCCGGCAAAAAGACCAAACATGTCTACAATTATTCCAGGGATCAGGGGAGACAGTCTTCATCTTCATTAAGGCTCGGAGAGGGGGTTCTTCCCTACATGGCCTGCGGCTCTTCCTTCTTTCCCTCTCCCACTCTTGTTTCTATCTCTCCTCATCTCTCGGCATTCCTTCTTTCCTTTACCCTTCGTTCTGTCTCGCGGTCTCTCTTTTTCTCTCTCACTGTCCCTCCCTTTGTTTCTTTCTCGCTCTCTCTCCTCCCCAGAATCCGATCCCACGTTCCCACATTCACTTATTATGAACTCGCTGGATGAAGAGAGAGAGAGCATCTCTCTCCTGCTAGCGCACATCAGGGCTGACACATGAAAAATGGCGACATTACCGGCACTGGCCCAAACTGAATAAGGACCACCTGATTAGTTCAGGTGCTTGCATCTCCCTAATTTTCATATTAATCATTTGAGTCCATCCTTCCCTTCCTCAAATCAGATCAAGGCACGTCGTGAGTTGAACATGTGACTAAGATTCACAGGCCCTTGAATGCTGCTGAAAATAATTACCGTTGAGAGAGAAACTCCAGTCTGGGTTTTATTAGCCCCCTATGCTAAAGAGTTACGCTAACATTCTGAGCCCTCTGGCCTAAAGCAAGTGTGTTTAACCTTCCCTCACATTAGACACCATAAAAAGCTACACACACACACACCAAAAAAAAAACTTGTATAAAGCCTACTGTATATTCAGAGAAGACGGCAAAAAAATTGCTAGTTCTCATCAATGTTAATCATTTTCCCTAGTTGGAGATATAGTGTCTCATAAAGGACTGAGACTACATCAATTAGCAGTCAGGGAAACCGTGAGTGCTTGGTTTAAATGTTAAGTAGCGTATTAAAATGACAGTTAAATGGTTCATAGACAGTTATTTCCAAGCTGGGTTTAATCCTTTTGGAAAAAAATCATATGTCAATTAAATGGTGAATGAATAATGACAGTTAGCTTTGAGGTGCCAGTGATGCATGTGAACTATTCAGATTTTAGATCTAGAAAAAAAAGACCCTTGGAATCTTATTGCTTAGTATTATACGCAGCAATGAAAATATGTGATTGCCTTTTAAATGATTTAAGCAGAAACACAAGAGCCTTTCCAACAACCAAAAGGTGTGACACTGGCACCAGAACTAAACAATTAAAAACAAAACAAACCGAATAAAAAAATACAAATATCCGCTAAAAAGATTTACATACATTTGGTTTGTGAAAGAGAATCGGTCCATGGCAAAAAGCCTGAGCTAAACCTAAGCAATAAGAGCAGATATTATAATCATCCGGGGAGATATTAAAATCTCATTCTATTACCTGAGTAAACATCGTATTGGAGGCTTTATTCTAATGGTGCCTTCTGCTCCATTTCCTTCATGTAAGGGAGAATTTGAAGGGTGTGAGACTATCTACCTTTAATGCAGGGCATCTATGGACTTCCCAGCACCTCTTCACTTCCCATTAAACCTTGAGACTAACCCAATGTTAATTGTTAATTTGCTGACTGGCTGCAATGCACTGGAGACCCTGGACACAGTGGCGCAGAGAGCACATTCATTCTTATTAATGAGATATGCTGGGGCTCGGCTGAGTGGAACAGCTAAATGCCCACAGCACAGAGCTATCGCTTCCAAGTAAGCTCTCTCTCTCTCTCTCTCTCTCTCTCTCTCTCTCTCTCTCTCTCTCTCTCTCTCTCTCATGGAAGCCCGTTTTTATCATCTGTCTCTTCTGTCCAGCAAGTCGGCATCTGTTCTTGAAACGTCACATAACCAGGCTCTGAATGTCAGCACATACTGCTAAATTATTATAGGTTTAAAGCTACATTTTATGTGTACAATTGACTACTTTGTGCACAACTGAACACTGACCTTGTTTGCAGGTCGCGACTATAGCAACTGTGTCAGGTTTGAAAGGTAATTTGGAAAATGACCAAATAAAACACCAAAAAGTATTTTCACATCTGCTTAAAAAGGGCTAAAGACAAATTACATTAAATAATTGGTTAATAGACTGAACCATTTATCCAATTTTCATAATCGCTAGCAGACACAGGGGAGTTCAAAATCAAAAACAGCCCAAACTGTTGGGCTGCCCAAACTGGTCTTTAAAAGTCATGGGAGTGTTCGAGGGATAATTATGCTTATACCTGGATTTGCTGTGCACTTTAACGGGAAAATAGAGGCGTGAACAGAGAAAAGGTGAGGCTGAGTCCTTACCTCATTGGCCAGCTCCAACAAGACAGGGCTGGAGGGCCGTGAGCTGGCTTTGCTCAGGTACCTTCATTTAAACAAACAACAACAGCAGCGGTTGGATTTTTGTTATTTAAAATAAATACAAAATACACAAAAGCAGACAGAAGGGGAGAGAGGGGGAGGAGCTCAGGCCAGCCAAGACATGTTGATGTCCCTAATGACTCTGCCCTCCGTGGCATATGGCTCTCTGTGGTTACCCCGGCACTGCTTGGAAGCCTCAGATTTCCTTAAAGCCAGACAAGCATGATAGTTAGTTAGTTAACCCCCCTACGCCTTCCCAGCCCGCCCAACAAGGCTTTTCTTCCCTCGCCAACTGAAAAACCACCAAAGCAGCCTCAGATCTTCGCCAGATCATCTCTGAGGTTTGTTGTTGCGTAAGTGGATTAGAAGGGCATTACCAGAACTCGCTCCCACAGAACAATGGCTTAATAAGCTAGATAAAGGCTAATTGTGATATGCAAAGAAGCTCTCTCTCTCTCTCTCTCTCTCTCTCTCTCTCTCTCTCTCTCTCTCTTCTCTCTCTTTCTCTCTCTTTCTCTCTCTCTCTCTCTCTCTCTCTCTCTCGTTTATCCGTTTTCAAGTGAATTAGGGCTAATCAGCCCATCATAAGCCTGGTAAGGCAAATGTCCCAAATGCTGTCTGGGTGTTTCTCATATTCGCGGTTGAGGAGGAGAATCAAAGCTGTGTGCTTGTGGAGGGCTAGCAGGTGCACAGGGAGACAATCTGGATGGAATCCCGAAGGTGGTGATTTGTTTAGAGGACATTATGAGGACGTTATGCATCCGTTGTTGTGGGCCACCTACTCCTCGACAATGTCCACTTCCTGTCACGTGATTTGAGCAATGACATGACATGGTGGGTTGGAGCAGGAGGGGAGGGGAGGGGGGGTGACAGATGGAGAGAGACGGGTGGGGGGGGCACCCAGATAGAGAAACAGAGAAAATGAGAGAGGGTGACAGAGAGAGAGCGAGCAATACCTTTGGTAGTAGTCCTCGATGGCGTCAGGGGCATGGTGTCGTGAGATGGTTCTTTTGGTCCTTTTCTAGAACAAAAAGCACACCACACTGTTAGGCCAGAACAGACCCAGGCGAGCCATTTTACAGAAATGTGCTGAATACAAGATGAAAACACTACGAAGTAGTGAAGCTAAATTATATTCATATACTAGCAGCAATTCCATACACCTTTCTTCCAATATGCTCCTGAATGAAATGCATAGACTCGTTCAGCTTTGGCTGTTCCATTGTACAGGAGCAGGGGAGAGAGAGGTCATAGTAATTGAATCTCAATAAGTTTGCCCAGGGTCACTGTGAGTCAAGGAAACCTTGTTCAGCACACCCAACCCCTCCCTCTCTCTCCTCAAAAACCTTGTATTCATTTCCCCCCCTTTTTCGATCAAACAATGACCCTATTCCTGCTCCCCACGTATTTCCATGTGATTCAATTGCCGTCTGAACCACAGGGAGGATTGAGAGAAAGAGCATTGGTTTAAAAGAAAAAAAAGAGACTTATTTAAAAACTACTACACAAAAAAAAAGAGGATGGAGGGGAGGGGAAAAAAATGTCATTCCACCGAGACGGGGGCCGGTGTGAGTGACACCTGTCAGGGGGATGATAAATGACTCCATTTTCTGCCCGTGCTGCCTTCTGCCATTGGCAGTGGCGGCCATTTATCATCATCCCCTGTCAGCTGTGGAAAGCGGCAGTGACAGTGCGAGTCAGCAAACATTTAGCGCACGCAGCCGCACTACGCTGGGAAATTATTATTGTCAGAATAATAATGGTTTAGCATAATTTATTACAGGTCCGCGAAATAAGCAGGGGCTAGATGTTATTAGACAGATGGATGGGAAGGCTTGGCAGACGTCCACTGAGACCCTCGACGTGAGAGAGAAGTAGGGAGAGAGAGAGGAAGGGAGGAGGGAGAGAGAGAGAGATGGTGTGTGTGTGGGGGGGGGAGGTGGAGTGTGGGCATCCTCCAAACCAATCAGAGAGCTGGCAGTTCAATTACAAAGAAATAAAGGGACATTCATCATTCAATTAGGCACCTGTCAGAGCTCACAAAGGAAGAAAACTTCTAACCTGGTACTCCAGGGAGAAGACGCTCAGAAGAGTGGACTGCGAGTGACTGGAACAAATAAAAGAAGGACAAAGTTAATTACCAGGGAGCGTCGCGGCGGAGACAAAGGGAGAGGGGAGCTTCAAAGCCAGGCTTCGCCTGCCCTGTAATCTAAAAGAACATGAAAACAAGTGTGGCAAAGTTGTTCCAGATGAACACCTCCGACAAAGGATTCCTACCACTGCCATTCAGCGTGGTGGAAGGATGGGGGGGGGGGGGGTGAGTGTGTGTGGTATGAGATGAGAGAAAATATAGGTTGTTGAGTGGATCTTTCTTTTTTCCCCTCTCTCTTTCTCAAACCATCTTTAACCCCAATCCTCCAACTCCCAGATCTCCCCCCCTCCCACCCCATACGCACACACACACACACACAACCTCAAAAGACAGACAGCGAAGTGTCCACATAGGTGTTGTTATTTTGGGGACATCCAATTGCCTGATGTAGCAAAACCGCAAATGCAGCATTGTTACCTTGTAATCCAGCTAAAAGGAAGAAAAAAAAGAAGGAAAAAACATCGGGGAGAAACAAAGCAAATTTGTGTGAATAATTGATGGGGTTCAATTCCATTAGCGGTGGGGAACACCGCACTCAGTGGCAAACATATTGAAATACAGTTTGTTAGCGATGAGCGAGGGACTGATGGAAGATCTCTCCTTCCATAGGGAATGAGGACTATCTGAGTATGTGTGTATGTGTGTATGTGCACGTGTGCGTAGTAAGTGTGTGTTTGAATGAATGTGTGTGTGCCCGTGTGCGTGCGTGTTGTGTGTGTGCGTGTGTGTGTGTGTGTGTGTGTTAGAGCATTTTGCCCGTCTCACTGTCAGTGCTGGCATATGGGACGTTGTGGAACTCTGCAGCTGATGGGCTTTGAAAGTGGAAACTTTCCCTGCAGGAAGCCAGCGCTCCCAGGAGCCGGTCAAGTCCATGGGTTGCCATAAGCTACATTCATCTCCAGCTCCAGTCAATGTCAAACACCTGGCGGAGGATGGGAGGGGGGGGGGGGGCTTGGAGAATAGGCATCTCTGATGGGGGATTCACTGCCCCTCCTATGCCCCCCTCTCCCCCCCACCATTTGAACCAAAAAATAATAATCTAAAGCGATGACAGGTTTTTGTCTAATTGCCTAGTACACATTTCCAGCCCACACATCAACAACTAGGCACACCTATGCTTGTGCCTGCACATACACTCACACACAAACGCTCACGCACACACAGCTGTGCACGGTCCCTGGTGGTTTCGTGTCTCCATATACTGCTTTCAGTACATTTGATTGTTAACTTTAATGGACTTTTCTTTACAAGTCACCTGAGAATGGTATGTAAATACTGACTAGAAGCCCTGGCTTCCTCCGCGCATTGAAATATCGAGTCCATATAGGCCCGCCGCATCAATCATGCCACAGTCATGAAATAACCGTGTGACATGTAAACAAAGCCAGCAAGGAATCTCCGGCATTGATTTTTGTCTCGACTAGGACCTTATATCTTAATAAAAAGCTTTCAAGCAACTGGAATAGGTTAGTAGTTTATAATGACTAAACCCCACAAAAGCCACACTGTTAACTTCTCCAGATGTCAGCTGTAAACAGTTTTACTACTCTGGCCACGGAGCAGAGCCCCCTGCTCGACAATGCTCATCTCTCGGGTGCTCGGCCCCTGTCATGTGGACGCCGACTCATTTAAGTTTTAGAAAGAGAGAGTAAACAACAACGCATGTGAGTGACAACAACAACAACGACAACAAAAAAGAAGGAAAGAAAAAGAAACGGGAGAAAAAAGAAAAAGAAAGAAAAAAAAACACCCAAGAAAACAGTCGTTTTGGCGTTAATTTACAATGATACGTAGGGGCTGTGGGGCCACTGCAATTAAGCGGGCCATTAAACAGTCAACTGTCAACATGTGGACACTTAGAGGGTGGAGGGAAGAAACCCGCTTCCTTTCTACTTCAGCCTTGCACCTGAGCATTTCAACAACATTACAGGGCCTATTCTAGCTGCAACCCAGCTCCTTCCTCGGTAGAAACGGACATCTGTTAGATTTTAAATGGATTACTCTGGATAATGAGCGTGATTACTGCCTAATTGCTAAATCTTTACCCTGTTAAGTTGAAAAGGAATACAAACTGCTCTTAATATCTGTGAAAACATATCGGTTTCAAACCGAGGGGGTTAAAGAAGACATTTTGGGGCACGGCCTTTGTTTTTTCTTCTTTGTTGCTTCTGCCTGCGTTCCGCTACTTCACACGCCAGTGAAAACTCAGTGTAGCCTAGAGAAGATAGGATTCAGGAGCAAACAATGAAGATACTGTAGATATTCAGGTGCTCAATAACTCGATTCAAACCAAGGGTTGTCCAGGTTTTATAGTGTCTGTCAAGGTTTTTCGCTGCGGCCATATTGTATATAGGTCTTTCCATTGAATGGACATTAATAGTAAGTTATTGCATGTATATTCAAACTGTGCTCTCCAGGGTGCACTTTCCCTTCATGCTAAAGTATGGAGCACCAAGCTGATTCGTCAAGTAGAGGTCTGATCTTTTAGTTCGCTCCACAGAAGCATCACACTCCCTCCTCCCTGCTTCATAACGCAAGACCTATGGTGGGGGTGGTTCTATTCTGGGCTAGTGATAACCCACAAATGGATGGAAAAGCCCTCCCATTACGGTTCTCCATTCAGCCCCAATCACATGCTGCTACGTAAATTACAACTCAATAGTGTATGTAATTCAATAAATCCCAATGCAGGTCATACTGTAAAAAGGTGTGATTGCGACTAGCTGGTATGGGATTTGTTTTGTTCTTGAAATAATAGATTATTACTTATTGTATTCAGCAGCAGCAGCAAAAATAAAGAAGAAAAAAAAGATCTATTTGGCAAACAAATCAACAGAAGGAAAGAGAGGTGGAGGGATAGGACAAGGTAGGAACCATTGTTGTTGGTTTCATCATCTCTCCTCTCAGCTTATCTGAAGATCTGATGAGGTCCTCCTCCAGTGAGAGTCAATAACAATGCCCAAGAGTAGGAAGACCTGGCCGATGATAGCATCAGTAAACAGCCAGGCAGATGGAGCCTTGTTCTACACTTACAGACCTGCTCTATTCACAGAAGTGTAGCGTATCATTGCCTGCAATTTGCTTGGTGTGCCATTATGGGAGACAAAAGTAAAGAATGTACATGTGCCTACACTCCTATCACACAATGTTCACATAGGCCGTACATATATTTAGCTGTATATGTTGGCTTCAATTAAATGTCATAACAATCCAGGTACAAGTACACAAGGAAATGAATGATGTTCAACAGACTCTTGTGGTCTCATTGAGAAGTTAAAGGGTCAAAAAACATGGTGACAAACACATTGACCTCTCCTTGAGGAATACTCTAAACCCTCCCTCCTGTCTGGGATCCAGGCTCGGGGAGACAGAAGGTTAGGTAACAGAAGAGCAGTTAGGGAATCATTCACTCTCCACATAATTACCCTTCCTTATAACCTAGCGCAGTACATTAATATGCATGGAACCCAAAATAGTGGAGCACCAGATTTGATTAAAACAATTAGGAGCTTCATGATGTTATGATGGTGGAATGTCTGTTCCTATGCTATAATTAACTGTAGATACATTGCGTATTGGTAGCTTGGCTCTCTATACATTGAAGCATTGCGTTGTATTGAATTATAGGCTAAATTGCTCATTAAGTCAGCACGCATAATTTGTCATACTCTATGCTGCCTGTCTATGATGCAGTGGAGAACAAACAACAAACAAAACAAAAATACATTTGAATTCATAATGCTTAAATCAAGCATATACCGTTTACATTTTTAATATGCTCTAAAAAGCCAGAACAAGATTCTTTGGGGGGGAGGGGATGTCTACAAGCTATCAATTATTTTCAAAATCTTCTTATTTACAAATAATTAATTATAAACGATAGCAGTAATTTACCTAATGAAAGCCACCTGGCTAATGGCAGGGGGATCATATGCTGCGACAGTACTTAGCGTTAGCTGGTGCTGCATGTAGAGAGCGGTGCATGTCCTCGCTCTTCAGGGCATGAAGCTAACTGAGGCATGGACAATATTCCTACTAATGACTTTCAGGACGTTTGAGGCTGGGTAAGGAGACGTTTGAGGCTGGTTAAGGAGGCGTTTGAGGCTGGGTAAGGAGACGTTTGAGTGTGGGTAAGGAGGCGTTTGAGGCTGGGTCAGGAGACGTTTGAGGCTGGTTAAGGAGGCGTTTGAGGCTGGGTAAGGAGACGTTTGAGTGTGGGTAAGGAGGCGTTTGAGGCTGGGTCAGGAGACGTTTGAGTGTGGGTAAGGAGACATTTAAGGCTGGGTAAGGAGACGTTTGAGGCTGGGTCAGGAGACGTTTGAGACTAGGTCAGGAGACGTTTGAGTGTGGGTAAGGAGACATTTAAGGCTGGGTAAGGAGACGTTTGAGGCTGGGTCAGGAGACGTTTGAGGCTGGGTCAGGAGACATTTAAGGCTGGGTAAGGAGATGTTTGAGGCTGGGTAAGGAGACATTTAAGGCTGGGTAAGGAGACGTTTGAGGCTGGGTAAGGAGACATTTAAGGCTGGGTAAGGAGACGTTTGAGGCTGGGTAAGGAGACATTTAAGGCTGGGTAAGGAGACGTTTAAGGCTGGGTTAGAAGGAATGGGTATGTTTCGTTGGCTGACAGTTTAAATGCAGGTCAGATTATTCTACGGTTAACTGTATTCTGTCGTTTTTTGGGGTTGGGATTATGACTTCTAGTTTTCCAAAGTGGTTGTACTCCGACTGGACCCCTTTGAAGTTGAAGAAACATGCTATGTGTGTGATAATTTGCAAATACTTGATGATGATGATCTTCTCTGTGACAAGAAGGCTTGGCAAACAAGAGACATTCTCACATTAAACTGGGACATAAAATGTATTCTATTTGCCTTGAACGAATATTTTACGAGGAAGATGTGCTAGATGTGTTTTGGTTAAATACTATATGCAAATTGACCTAATTATACATGCTGATAGGAGAGGGATAACATCTGTCTCTTCATAACGTCTAGCCTGCCATCATCAACGACAGAAACAGAAGTCTTTCGTTCTTAATGTACAGCCTTACTGGGATACATCTCTACAAGCCACACATACATAAAGCTACATCTTGTCATGTCGCTACAAACAAATACTTGTTTAATGAACAAAGATGTTTACAATTCAAGTAGGTTATCTATAACTGTCTTGCCTAATGTTAATGTAAATGAAAAATAAAATCATTACTTGTCAAACAGGCCAATTATTTCATATTATACAAGGTATGTGGGCATACATACCATATGTATTATCACATCTATTTCTATGTTTATTTAGATTTTTTTATTAGACTTTTAAAAATGTATTTATATAACATATTTCTTCTACAAAACTATTCAAATGATATAACTTCTGTGCTGCATTGTGATTGTTAACGCCTCCAGAACTCCATCAGGCCATGAGGGCCATAAACTACAGCCAGGGCCTATGGGAGGAAGGGAGGAAGCCATCGTCAAGCAGTGGCATGGAAGGCAGGGAAGGGGGAAGGGGGGGGGGGGGCAGAGATGGTTTGAACAGAAGCACAACAGGGCAACTCACCACCTACAACTCTCCTGACAGGGGGAAATATGACCTCCAACCCCCCCCATCTCCTCCCTTCTTGCTTAAGTCCAATCTTTACATGTGGGCCCTCAGAGGTGTCCAAGATGTCAGGGCTGTAACAGAAGCGTGGTGTAGAGCACAGCCCGCAGCACACTCACAGTCCTAATAGTGATCAAGGGTGAAAGGCAGAGCTCCTTACAACGCCGTTCGTGACGAAAACACGCAGTAGCCAATTACGGCGTGTTACTATGGTTATAGCGTGATTCTTATCTCTGCCGTCTCTGTGAACTTTCACCAAGAAATCTAAAGTGAGCTCTACAATATCCATTGTGTGTTTGCGTGGGGGGGGGGGGGGTTCCTCTGGTCTGGCCAGAAAATACATTTTGTTGACCAACTGCCGACTCTGTGAAGTGCAGCCACAGCGCTTGTACCATTCTGGGCAATTTGTTACATTTCTATTTTGCAACTGATCCCCAGTATGCAAACGGAACCTGAGGCTAAAGACTCCAGCATAGCTGCCTAGCTGTACTGTATACTTATAATTCCTCCTTTCGGCATGTGTGTTTGTCAGAATGTGTGTGTGTCTGAGTCTAATTGTGTATTACAAAAGGTGTGTTTTCAAAAACACGGTGTGGAATTAAAGTCGTATTCACATACGCTGTGTGCTGTAGGGACAACTTAGGAACCATTTGTAATCACTGCCAACACATTCTGCCAACACACACCAGCTTCCCTGGGTCTTTCTGCCCCAGTGAGCTGGGTCTTACTGTCTCACTCTGGCTGAAGGGTGCTGAGGGTGGAGCAGGACATCCTGCTGCTGTGAGGAAGTGTATTAGTTTTGAACTTCCTAATCAAGTAATTGATCACATCAATTATTCATGGCCCTCCTCAAGCTGACATGAAGCTGTAAACTCAGCATAGACTCACCACTGACTTTCTCTCTCCCTCTCTCTCCCATCCTCCTTCCCTCTCTCTTTCTGTTACTCCCCCCTCTCTCTCTCTCCCTTCCTCCCTCCCTCCTTTCCTCCTACCTCTCCTCTGACCACGTCAACCCTTCCAGCTCTGTGATTAGCTCTTCCAGGCTGGGAGTGCTTCCATTGGCCGTGAAGGCTCTACCCACAATGCACAGCGGCTGCCAGTGTGTGTTGTGGTGGCGTGCCTGGTGAGATCCAGGAGGCGTGTGGAGGCCAGGGGAGGCTGCTGGGGACTTTGTCCCTGACTGCGGGCCCTGCACGGCAGCTTCACAGCCAGAGACGTCCCTGGCTAATGTCAGCCCCACATCCGCACAGCAACACCCTGGATAACAGCACCCTGGCGCTGACTTATAGGGGTTACAATGAAACACCTACATCGATTTCAAAAAGGGCAGAAAAAGGGGAGGGGGGGTGTAAAAGAACACTGACATTTTTACATTTTGCGGTAAAATAATATGGGGGAAAAGGCCAGCTAAATTCAACAAAATGGTTTGATGATTTGCTATTCTATGCTGCTCCCCAAAATAAGTAAGAGTGAGAATACTGCAGCATCAGGATGAATACTCGTATGACGTATATTAGTGTGTAAAATATAACCCTAACCCTAATAAAACTAGGCTACATTTGTCTGACTGTTGAATTGACTTCTTTGTGTAGTACAAAAAAAAAAAAAATTTCAATGTTTGGGAGAACACAGAGGTTGGTTAACAAATAATACAGATCCTGTGGATTTAACTGGCATGTAATGGAGAGATAAAACACCATAACCGCAATAAATAATCAATGAGCGAGCCCCTCTGCTCCCTCCCCAGCCGCGATATCACCATGAAAAACAAAGTGTCTGCAGCCAAGAAATCACCATATCAATGGCACATGCCATAACAACGCTGGCCCCGGAGTTCCTCCTCCAGATCACGCTAGATAAACCCCAAATAACAGAGAAATTAACAAATGCTTGACATTTGCTCAACATCCATTATTCTGACACTTCTTCAGAATTTCAAAAGGCTGAACGCATGCTTAATCAACATTCATATTCCCCCGGCGAGTCACAGGCACCATATTGCAGCCCGCCTCGCCGCTGATGAAAACGACACATTAGGGCCCGATTCAGAAGCGTTCAGGGACTCCGAGTAGGGGAGTTTGTGCAGTGTGTGTGTGTGTGTGTGTGTGAGTGTAAGACACTTTTCCTTTTTAAACAAATTCCAAAATAGTAGCATCTGCCACACTATCTCTCCTCACTCCCCCTATCCTCCCACCCTTCACTCAAACTCTGGCCATATGCAGAATGAACTAAATGGTGTTTTAAAGAGGAGAATAATCATTACCTCCCAAATTCATTCATACGGTAGCAGCACACAGGGACCAGAAGTCCATGACACTCTTACTCTTTCTCTCCCTCTGTCTCTCTCTCTCTCTCTCTCTCTCTCTCTCTCTCCCTGTTGCTCTGCAACTCTCTCGCCTCCACCCTCTCTCCCTCCCTCTGGGGACAAAGAGCAGAGGGAGTGGGGTCCCTCCCGAACTGGGGGAAGCCAGGCGAGGCCTCTGAGAGCAGCAGCCAATCATTTCCAATTCTAATACAGGGCCAGAGAAAGGCCTGATGGGACTGATGTCACCCCCCCCCCCCCAAATCAAACCGCCCCCAGCACTGCCTGCCTGTCATTGTGGCCGGGGAGCAGACACAAGGCAGGGCACCCTGGCCGGACGGGAGGTGGGGGAAGAGAGAGGGAGAAGGGAGGGAGAGGGGCGGAGGGGATGGTATTTGCATGTCCCTCCATTGTGAGCAAGGGGGTGAAAAGTGACAGCACCGTGTCCAATTGTTTTCCCCCCCCTCAGAACAGCCCGGGCCCGGCAGGAGAGGCCCAGGCTGACAGATGACTCCCAACATCTGTGTTATGCAGGCGATACAGATGAGGGGGCCACGCATCTCCCTCTCTCTGTGTCTCTCTTTCTCTCTCTCTCTCTGTCTCTCTCTGTCTCTCTCCCTCTCTCTCCCTGTCCCTCCTTCTCTCCGCCCCCCTATCCAGGGACTTCCCCACACGAGAGAGAGACTGACAGACGTCCCGTGGAAATCAGCCCATCACAATCATTATCGTCAGGGGCTCGGGTACTCCTCCCACGGAACGCCCTATCAAAAGCTATGATTGCCAATTGCTTTTCTGCTCAAACACAGATTGAGGGGATGCAGGATATTCACCTCTGCCTAGTCTCGCATGACAAACGGACAACTACAAGTGTGGACAAATAATGGGGACAAAATAATAATATTATCTCTATAGAGAATTTGTACTTTGAATTTTTAGATTACAGTAAATTGATGTACTTTCACTATTTTGGAAAAAGCAGTAGTAGTGGTTTCCTACCTATTGTTCTGTTCCTACAACAGATGGTCCTCCACTCTTGTCACCAAACAGTAGGGTAGTTTACCCCCCCCCCATATCCCATCCCCCGTATTTCTCATAGTAGGCTAGTCCACGTGCCACCCCCCCCCCCCCCCCAATCCCCCTACACCATCTATGCTAGTCCACTCCTAGTGCCAGGTCCATGTTGGCTGATCCCCTCCTGACTGCCGCCCCCCCCCCACCCCCCCACCCCCCCTGCCAGCCCCAGCCTGGCCAGTATTTACGCAGGGCTCCCACACAGTCCAAATGTGTGGGGGGCAAGGGGGGGCTGACTGCCGTGCCTGGGCGCATGCTAAGAGATGATGGATGGCCTAGTCGATATGTTATGTCTTAAGAGCCCGATTTCCTGCCAGTCCAATCACTAACCCTCCAGAGCCCGGCCTCAGCTGATTGGACAAGCAGAATAATTTTGCAGGCTGTGAAAACAGTGCCGCCGTGCCTGTCTGCCCTGCCTGGTGACGAGACTCAGGGTTTTCAAGGAGCAGGGGCCTCCCTGAGAACGGTTACGGTGAAGGAAATAAAAACAATAACGCCAAGACTAAACAAGAGAGCCAGCACCGCTGGGAGGACGGGGCCATGCAGAAATATAGGAACGAAAAACCTTCAAATGTTTTCTTTTAATTATCACCCCCCAAAAATGGCTCTTGGAAGCATACCATCAGTCTGAGTTTGGGTTAAGGACATGGAACCCCCATTAGGCTAGTGTGAAGGATTTTAAACAAGAACAAAAAGACAACGGTAACCTAAGGAAATATATCTAAGCAACAAATAACCAGGCAGGCAAGATTCACCGTGCACATAACATATTCTGTAAAACGCTGACGACTGAGAACAAAGGCATGTTCAAGGTAGGCAGTGTTCTCCTCGGGGAACCCTCCAGGACCTTCTCCTAGTGGTGATTAGGGCATAATGGTAGTAGGAAGCTCCAAATTCATGCAACTTTGCCAGTGACCTCTGTGGGATCAGCAGTGTCCTGGTGGCCTTGGGGGATTACATGTGTTACATTCAATAAAGAGCGTCCCCTCAGTGTCAAGGAGAAATGCAAACACCACCATTAACCCCCGCTTAGACTCCCAGGCAGGCAGGCAGGCAGTCGGCTGTATGACAAGTAGCCAACGTCTAAAACTCTAACAATAAAAGGGCAAGTTCTACAACCATCAGGTCATCAATGACCATGAACACATATCACATGAAATTATATGAAAATAAAATGTACTGTTAAAGCCTATACACAACACAGATATGGCTGGATACCAAGGCTGGACATGTTCAACAGTTATTTTGGTTTTATTTTTATTTTACAATAAACATTGTCATATAGCCTGGCAACTTTAATGAATTTGTTTTTGTTATAAATATAACAAAAAAGTAAAACTGCTGTAAGGGTATGCGGCATGTTGACAATATAATGATTTACTGTAGGTTACATTAAAATCTATGTATCCTTGACATCTACCTCCGTGTAACAGCAGGCAAAATACATCTGTAAACTGGGAGGGATGGGACACCAACTTGGTTTATACCAATCATGTCATTGCAACAATATGATATTGAGAGGGCGGGGCAGAACTTACTTGGGAAATCTTTCTTTCAGAATCTTCATGCACTGACGTGTCGGTCTCAAATTATCAGTGCATCTTACTATTTCCTTATATTCAGCACGAGACAGCTTCATTTTTGTTCAGCCGCACCTACAACGAGTATATGCATCTCAGGTCATATGTTCAGTCTGTAGCTATGGCAACAATAAAGCTATCTGAGCAATCAGCTGTTAAACTTCACATCAGATGAAAAAGGTAAATCGTCTCCTTGTTAGCTTACCAGCTAACTGGCTTTAGGGCAACGTACCACTTAAATCCGTCAATATAACAATTACGTATCACCTACAAACCCACTGTTAACAATTCCGCATCATACGAAAGAAATACGATTACATTTTACGATTGTATATGTTCGAAAAACTGAGTAATTACCATAAATACGAGGAGCATGAGTCTGACAACTTCCTGATTGGTTCCCGCGAGCAAATTGAAGCACCAGCATCATAATGAAAAACACCCCGATTGGCCAATATTCACTAAAGTTCAGTAAAGCGGCATGTGATAGGAGCTGACGTCGGAGATCCAGCTCTGTGCCCTGCTATGTTCTACAAGCCACAGGCAGGATTTGAGACGAGTAAAATAGAGACAGAATTTGAGTTTGCTTCACCTTTTACAGTACTTGCATCAAGAAAACGCTATATTACAGTACATTTCTCAGATACAAATATGCTGAGAATAATTCAATGTGAAATTAGAACTTCAGTCATTACAATATTGTATAATGTATGCACGTAATTGTCGTACATAACCAAATGATACAAAACACAGGTAAATCACCCAAAACACTGCACTGTTAAGGGAAGAACGGAAAAGTACTTGTTTTAATTCATAATTTTGTATTAGCATCAGCAGTCGGCCTATCAACTAAGCAAACCAGAAATGTGAGGCCTGTCTGCAAGCAGAAATAATGAAGCAAAACAAACTTTCTTTATGTGATCATCGTGGCACACTTGCTGTCTTATGCATTCTCCAGCAAAGAGGTAAAAGTACTGTGGGACATCATTTATTTATGTGTTATATCTCCTTTCATTTGAACATGATAGTTTATACTCTCAGTGCCCTTGGCAAGAACACTTAAATTGAATTGTGGATAATGATAAGTAGACAACACTCTAAAGGTCTGTAAAAGGAGTGTCACTGAGCTTAGTGCATAAGTGTGTGCTTGGGGTGAATTGCCCTTCACTGAAGTGGCATATACAGAAAATAATGTATTTATGCCCTTGGCAGGAAATGTTCTCATCACACTCTAGATGTAATGACAAATGCGTACAGACTCAGGTTATAATACAAAATCATAGCTAGAGTGAGGGGATTCAGTTAAAACTACATAATATATAATTTTCTATTTAAAAACTAAGATTATCAGACATTGCTACAAATTATTAAAGCCTTATGTATTCTCTGTTGAAAGACTAGATTAATTAGTCAAATATCCCTTTCAGATCAATCATATTTTACAATGGTCTTAAAGTCTAAAAAGCTGTCTAGTAAGCTGTGCTGTGCTAAACTGCACTGCTTTGATGAACATTTGTTTTTTCTAAACAGTTATTTACAGGACACCAATAAGAGGGAACACTTTGTTAGACATTTCAGTGTAAATCTTATTTTATTATTGCTCTACATGCAGGACAGTAACACAGAATAACTTGATTTAAAATCTAATTGAAGAAAAAAATACATTAACTAAACTCTCATTTATGGCGTCATCTTCCCGACCATAAAAAAATCCCTCCCTGAAATTCCGTTGTTGTAGCACATATCTCTAGGTTTTGCCAGCAGGACACATGAATGAACGTGATCTTCCTTTCATGCTGAACAATGCAGCCGTGAGCCAGACTCCCTATCTGACCTGTGGTGCATCGGAAAGAAAGCCCGATTGTTGCCGGGCAGTGTAGTATGATGGCTGTGATGAGCCGAGGTCCAGGCTGACGTGCACCAGCGTGGTCCTGCACTCTAAAAGGGCTCAGTGCACCGTGAGGACTTCAATGGGAAGCTGTGTACTGGGGATCGCTGGGATCAGATAAGACCTGGGCCTCAGAGGCGGTCTAGTCTGATTGGTCTAAAAGGCTGAGGTCAGGGGCGGCTGGAGCAGTTTACCCATCTAGGTATCAAAGGATCAGGGCTTCGGTGGGGAGCCGCGTGTGTCATAGGTAGAAAAGGATCAGTGTAATGTGATGGTATAAAAAGATAAAAATCAGGGAAGGGGCACGGGAAGTGTACTGTAATGGCTCCAAAGGCTGGGATCAGAGGTTGTTTGGGTGTGTGTGTGTGTGTGTGTGCCGCTTGTGTGCGTAGTGGCTATAGGGGAGCCACAGCGGGCTGCGGCTGAGGAGAGAGGCGAGGAGATGGAATGAAGAGGATGCACAGAGGAGAGGAGATGGCTCCGGAGCCAGCATGGAAACAGGGCAGGGGTACACACACACGGTGCCGTTAACCAGCTGTGAAGCCCGCTCACAGTGGGGGAGGAATTTACAAAGAAAGCCTCCCTCTGATATGCAGGAGAGGCAGCGGTAATCTCTGCTTCAGCGCTCTCCCTACACCATTGTAGTGCTAAGCACAGTACCACTAATGGCACTTTTATACCTTAATGCCTGGGATGCATTTACATTTTGCTTGCTTGCTTGCAGTGAAGGGTGAGTGGCTAAGTGGGACTGTTTGTTTGTGTGTGTGTCTCTCACAGACTAGCGCAAATCCCCACAGAAAGTGCTATTGTACGTTTATTGATCTTATCAATAGACGACTGTTTAATCCCGATGACTTGCCAGGTTGTTTGCCATTTCGTTGTTGTAGTCATTTCCCTTCCACATCAGACTGTGTTTAAGGAAATTGCGCCCCCCTCCCCTCCACCACACACACACACAAAAACACAGACACACACATTTTTCTGTGCGTCAGTGATGTTACTCACCATAGAAAGAGAAGACTTAGAGGCAGATGAACACCAGCAATGATGTCTAAAGTTTCTTCTCTTTTTTCTATATTTGTACAGTCAGTGACTTCACTATTCTCCACCACAGAATTGCTCTCCGGTCTTTAGGGAGTCTAGACTCTCAGCCCAAAAAATCACAGTTTAAAAGTGAGGCAAGCCATAACCAGGAAATGCCTGTAGTATTAGCAAGGTATCGGATTCATACGTTTGGAGAAATACAAAAAAACTGCATTCCCCCAACAGCATGACTGCCCCCTGAAAATCCCACATCCCATATTTTACATCAAGGAAGACATGACATGTGTTACACTCCAGCTTTCAAAGCAGTTTTTTTCATTTATTTTATTATCCTTTAATGAATTTAATTAGAGGGCAAGTAATTAAAAACAATTGTGCTCAGCACCCCCATCTTTCCCTTTCTGGTTGTAAATTGCTCTAAACAACATGTGTGGTGTGAACAAATTTACTGGATTAATAGGGGATAGATAATATTTGGGGATTGTATTTCACACTAAACGGCTGCAGGAGAAAACAAAGGCTGCACCCCAGGCTCATTAATCATAGTCAACGGGCTGGCCCGGGTGCAATCTGCATGACGGAGGTGGAGGCACATGCTGCCGTCTAGGTCCAGGTTTCTGGATTCCCCCTACACACACACACACATACACACACACACACATACACAGAGACACAAACACCCCAATTTTGCCAAGACGCTAACGTCACGTCAATCACAGATAACACGGTGATACCCCAACTGAGGAGAGGGACGTGCTCCCCAGCCGCCCCAACTGCCCCCCCACAACTACCACCCTCAGTTAGCACTAATTATACCAACATGGAAATAAAAAAAACAGAAACTAATATTGCATTGATTTACTCCAAAGAGACTACCTATATTTGTAGGCTTGTATCAGTGTTTCCTTGGTTTTTACAATGGTGTGTTGCAGACTAAGTTGTGTAAAATATTAAGTAACTGAGTTTTGAAACAAGTGATTTATGGACAATATTTACTGATATATTTGGGTTTATTTCAACAAAAAAAAAACGGACCCAATTTACTGTAGCACAATGAATAATACTACAACTTTGTTTTTTTCGATGCTCTGGGAGTAAAATATCCTTATTCCATCAAAAACTTTAGCTCACTGCTCTGCTGTGCAGGGCCTCACTAAACCATTTTAACTGCAGATAATTGGGTTCAATCGAGATGCAGTGAGCTTCAAAATGAAGCAGATTTTCACAAAGCTCCAATCTCACCACTTGCTCCACTCTCTGAATTCTAATTATCTCATTGTGAACTTTAAAAATAAACTGTATTTTAATAGCTTTTTAACTACATAATATGTGTGTGTGTGTGTGTGTGTGTGAGAGAGAGAGTGTAAGTGTAGTGTATTTTGTTATATGCTTTTTTACCACCTGCTTAGGGAGGGGGGGAACATTTGCTCCACACAATAACATACACTCACGAACACTAACACAAGCATGAACTGGGATTGCATCTGGAATCCCTCCACCTAGGCTCATGTTGCGTTCTCTCTCCCCATCCCCAATATCCTGGAGGCTTTTTTCTCATTATCAAATATTGTTTGATGTCTTTGTTTCTTGACGATTAAGCGCGGTCAACAAACACGAGTCTGTATTGTTTCAAATGTAATTCTGGGGCCCACTGAGTGGCGGGCTGGTTGGTACACCCATATTGTATGCATGCTGTTTCTCATGCTCAACTGTGATAGGAGGGGACACACATTCAGAACTCTATGAATCCTCTTGGAGAATCATTATTTAAAGTCTACAATTTTTTATGGCTGTTGTAATTCACAGCATTGAGCTCTGGGTCAGTCGTAATAGAGGGTGTTTTCCATACCTGTTTAATTTAAACACATAAGAATTCAGTAAAACTATGTATTCGTTTATGAAATTGCGTAAATTACCCTAATTCTGTTCCTCTGTCTTTCAGCAAAAAGATAGTTCAACAATTAAAATATGCTGTGGTCATGTGGGTCATGTGGGGAATCATGTAAGTGTTACAATAATCTTCACAGGGACAGATAGCTTGCTTAAGGAACATAAGATTTATGATATAATTGACATTGTAAGCATACAAATAGGAAAACAACACTCTACTATAATGTCAGCATGTCAAAACTATATTGAATACTTGAAATATCTCTGTGTCTGAGCCTGAATAGGAGCCATTGTATCTGTCTAATGACATTATCCTCTGATATTTGGAGTGAAAGAGAAATGGCAGAAATGAACAGTACCATTGTCTGCTGTCTTATTTAAACAAATTGCAAGTGCAAAGAGAAGAAGAGAGTGAGAGAGAGCAAGAGAGAGAGAGAGCAAGAGAGAGCAAAAGAAAGATTGAGGGGTGGAAAAGAGATACAGAAAGGCAGAGAGAAAGGGTGAGACAGAGAGAGAGGAAGAGAGAGAGAGCTCTGTCAATGAAAGGTTATGCTTTACCCCGTGTGTTTGCATTGTCAATAACTGGAGAAGGCTGTCAGGAAAGTGGGGAGATAAAGGTCAATAACTCTGACAAATGTGTTTGTATTTGTACACTCCTGCTGATAGCACAGCACAGTAAGCGTCGGGCGTTGACTCTCACACCACCCCACAACAATAACACAAATAATACGGCGCAGAGCTCTGGAATACTCATTATTACAGCTGCAAGAGAGAGGAAACCTGAGGATGCAGTTCAAACGGCAGCCATTGTGTCACTCAAACATGTCACAGCGGAACGAAACGAGCCAGAGACTTTAGAGGCGACAGCAAACAACAAAAAGAAAGAAGATTAGGATGCTTGATTATTACGATGCTGGTCTTTTTTGATATCAGTGAATAAATATTGTGGTTAATCTTGTGTCAGTCATGGCTTTCTTGAGGAATAAAGCAAACACTTCCATGGATCAGAATCTAGTTATACAGTTCCTTTTAAAACACACAATATACAGATTTCCATACAATCAATGTTTTAGAATGTCTATGTCATAGAGCATACTAACACATGTCATAGAGCATACTGACAAATTAAAAAGTGTGATAAGAGATGTTTTTTCGTTTTGTTTTTGTCATTACATGAACACTTGTTTTTATTCAAACAATGTGTGCATAAAATAGTCAACAAATAAACATATTTGATTGGATTATCTTAATTTTAGCCTCTGCTAAAGTTCCATGCTGCTTAATTAATCTTTCATGATTCTTACTGAGTTTCTTTTTTTATTGTCCATTTACTGTTTATCTGTGGTCCTGAGTGCAGCTCAGTACATTTGCAATTAACACACTTCACTAATTCATGAGGAGCATTGTGAAACTAACGAAGGCCATAACTTCAGACGTCACCCCTGAATATTGTTCTGCTTTTAATTGCTCAAGGAGGAGGAGGAACCAGAGAAGGAGGAGGAGGGGACATGTTTGGTGTATGTGCTATTTGGTTGCCATGGTGAGCCAGAAATACTAGGTCTACTTCTGACAATTTTATCTGTGGACTGAGGTGAATGAAGGTGTCAACTCCCTATGTTAACCCTGCAACGGGACTGCACTGTTTTTAACCATTAACACACAACACAGTAAAAGCACACATGAACAGTAATCTGAATGAGTAACAGTAATCTTAGTCCATTTTTATAAGAACACACATTTCTGTGTCATTTTTCCTCTCTTCAGCAATGAAATTGATGATGTATGCCATTCTTTTTTTAATGTCCAGGTAGGGCAGAAAGGTAAAGCAGAAATGTATACATATTATCAAGGTCTAAAATAAATGCATGATGTAAATGTGAAACATATAATTGCCGTAGAAAGTATTTTATCATTGTTACTATGGTGTTGTAGTAGGAAGCTGTGATACACTGGAATGAATTGAGAAGCTTATTGTATTTTCTGGGGAATATCAGGAAGGTAAAAAGACCCCTAGATTTGCAAATGTTTCCCATTGTTATGAGCAGGTACATAATGCAGAATGTTCTTTTAGTGGGTATATTAATTCCACGGGGGAAAGAAGATCCCCTTTCGTTCTGTCTTTCTTTCTTTCTTTCTTTATCTCTCTCTCTCTCTCTCTCTCTCTCTCTCTCTCTCTCTCTCTCTCTCTCTCTCTCTCTCTCTCTCTCTCTCTCTCTCTCTCTCTCTCTCTCTCTCGTTTGTTTGTTGGTCGTGGTGCTTTGAGGTTTACATTTCATGTGATTATGTAAATGCCGAGCTGTTCCTGTGCATTACGGGCCAACACATTGTCAAGATCTTTTGTAAAGCAGTCAAGTAGCTATTTCTGAATTATTTTATTATCTGAGAGTGCAACAAAGAAAGTCTTTTGTTCACAGTTTGCCGCACACACACCACCACTAGCACCTCCGTCCGTGACTTACTACTGTCCCCTAGTGGCTGTTGACTCCCCCCCTCTCTCTCTCTCTCTCTCTCTCTCTCTCTCTCTCTCTCTTCTCTCTCTCTCTCTCTCTCTCTCTCTCTCTCTCTCTCTCTCTCTCTTTCTCTCTCTCTCTCTTTCTCTCTCTCTCCTTGTCCTCCAGGTCTTTCAACAGTCAACCTGTGTCCTGCCCTTCTCTTTCTTATCATACGCAAACATTTAAAGGGCTGATTTGTTGTATTGCATGACAGAGAGCTCCAATTATGCATTGCTGTGTCCACAGCTAGCTTTGCGTTCAATGGAGGGTTTAAACAGTGTCAACAAAAACAGGAACCTGGTGTTTTAAGGCCATTGTGAAGCCGGAGCTCATGTCAATATGGTATTGTTTCCTCAGAGTGTCTTACCGAAACCTTGCTGAGAATGTTATCAGACCTGTGGAATAGGGTGTGCTGATAATTGTGCTAAAATGTAAGTATGAGTGTTTGGACAAGCCCTCTGCAAATGTACACATGGAACGGCACTGGATGCTGTGGTCACCACTGAGCAGGTTTGACAGCAACACAGGACAATTTTTTTGTTGTTGTTTTTTTGTGTAAAATTCGAAATTACTTTTAGCCAGAATGTGAGATTTCTCTCCAAAACGATTCAAATCCCTCAGATCCAAAACAGCTTCCTTCTCGCATGCCTTCATTTCCCAGAACGGTGAGTTCCCCTGTCCCTTCGGCAGATCTCCCTCCACTAATAGAATGCTTTTTTACACTCACTTGTTTTCTTGTCCTGATCACTGCTTTTGCAGCCTTAATTAGTGTGATTACCTGGGCCTGTGAGTTATAAATGATGGGGTGAGAGGGTCATCCTGCCCTGGCAGCACATGGACAGCCGCGGACACACTCAACCAGTCAAGTCACTCATGTCAAATGACCAATTAAACAGGTTATAGGGGATGGCATGTCCGTCTCCAGTGCCCCAGTGCCTCCTGGGAAAGCCCTCCAACGAGGGACCTATCACTCAGACCTCCAATCACATTCATTCATTAGGTTAAGATGCCTATCAATTATTCATTAAGAAGGTAGCCTCTGGTTTAGTTGAGAAAGTAAAAAGCTTATTGTAGTAAAGGGTGATTAAGACTGGGATTTTTTATATATTTTTGAATGTTTTAAGCCTTTAAACGCAGACAAGCAAATGTGATTCAGAACTGGAATGGGAACGTCAGGTACGCACTTTTTTTCATACATTTTAATGTGTTTAGCCTAGCTTCTCATTTAGTACAAACCTGAAGTCTATATACATCCAAGTACTGCACATACAAGCACTTTATCACTTTATCAATATTTATATATGCACAAATGTGTTCAGGTTTTGTAAGCGTTAAAAGAAAAAGCGGCACCTGGTCGTTTTTTGTAAACATATCAGTGTTTCATTATAGCAGTTGTCCCTCACTTTGCCCTGTGTCTGAACCCACCTCTGAACTACAAGGCTGAAGCACCCCATATCTGATTTATGTCTCTCAAAGAGCATCATCAAATCACCTTGACAACATTGTCCCTGCCACTCCACTCCCTCTCTCACTTTGTAACAATGTTGTACTCATGTCTCTCGCTCTTCTTTGCTCTCGATCTCTCTCTCTCTCCTTGTGGTAACACCTCCCAGATCCACACATGCACCACTCTGTAAAATCATTTTTATTGGAATGTTAAAAATCCCTCTGGGGATTTTTAGAGCAACTTTTTGAGAGGAGGTCCTGACAGTAAAGTGAGGGACTGACCAAGCCCTGCCCCACACTGAAGTGTGTATTAGACACACATTATATACACATTTTATGACCTGTCCTCTCTATTTACTTGATAGCAGTTCATATCCAATATTTTTTACTTTACAATTATTTTTGTAAACGTGTTATTTTTAAATAATATAATAAAATTGTTGGTAGCACTACTAACATATTTTCAATTTGAAAATAGGCGATTATGTCATCTGTTAAAAAGATAGTCTGCTGCATTGACTGCTTGTTCCATATTCCACCCCCCAAAAAATATGTCAGGAAATTAGAGAAATACTGAGATAATTCTGTTATTACCTCAGTGATTGTGATATTCAGAGTTTCAGAGATAATTGTCACTGATGTTGTCTTTGTATTCTGTTCTTATGTGAACACTGACAGCTAAATCATTTTCCCCCAGTGGGACAATACAGAAAACCTTGAACAGAGAATTATTTACAGCTTCATTTGACAGGGGTGACCTCTGACCTCAGAAGTGCTGTTCAAAGCCACAGATTGCATTCATTGGTGCTGTGAGGGATGTGTAAATATGCCAAGTAAACACATTTCTCCTTGTCTGTCTTAAGATGTTGAGTTTTGTTTGTTATCTATTCAACTTACGTAATATATCAATTATTGATACGCTACAATGTGTGTCTTTGAGTATGTGTACGTCCTTGCAATTTTGTATGTTTACATGCTTGCATTTGTGCGTGTACATTCTTGCATTTGTGCATGGATGTGTGTGCAGATTAATGTGTGTGCGTGTCCTACTGTCTTTATGTTTGTGTCTGACAGTTGATGATGGAACGTCATCTTTTTATTAGATTTTTATTTACATTCCTTCTTTTTTTTATGGCGACTCAAGTCAAAGATGTCTTTTATCTCTCGGTATAAGCATGTTCCCTCCGGGTTTGAAACTTTATGTCCTTGACAGTGGCGTATCACACACACAGCAGTGAAAAAATACAGTGATCAGAACAGAACATTCCAGAACACTTCCTAGTCTCAGGGAGGGATGTGATTTGCCCGACGCTCCCATCTGATGCTTTATATAAACCAACACCTCCAGGTGTAAGAGCAATATGCAAGTGTGGCGGTGTTGTCACACCACACGTCACTGCTTCACAGGTTATAGGATTTCACTGCAAATATTGATGCACACGTGACTTCTTTCTCAAAGTCATATTCAAGAATAAATATTATGACAGCCTGACAGAATCCAGACCTTTCACGTGAACTTCACCTTTGAGCCTAAACAGGCAGCAATGCATGATGCAATGACAGCTCCTCGAGATGCCAGCAGGAACATTTATAAATCCACCATGTGAAGAACTATTCATAAAGTGTTTGTATTGGAAAATGTGCTCTCATTTTATTATTTGGATCTAAGTGACCATCTGGTCTAATCCTCAGATGGATACTCTGAAATAACGGAAAACTCGGAAAAACTTGAATCCCCACTCGTCATTTTACAATTGCGCACACACTTTTTAATCTCCACAGATTACTTTAGTTT